>NW_022587633.1:196126-393626 GCF_003331165.1 Xiphophorus hellerii | reverse complement strand
ACAAATAGAATATGGACTGAAGAGACTTTTAGGGAACATTTATGTCCCGTTCTTTCGCCCTTAAAGGGCAAGAAGATGTGTTAAATCTCAAAATATCCCATTCTGGAGTCAGAAGCTTTTACCTGTGAAAGGGAAAATTTAAATAATGCATAGAAGCCGGTTGGAAATGATCGCAGCAGTGCAGGAGACTCTATTAAATAGACGGAGTAATCCAGACACCTAAAAGGAAGGAAAATCGTTACAAACGGCGAGGTTTAGAGCCAATATACGTCTTTTTGTGTTGTTGTTGTTTTTTTCTTTACAAATCTATTACATTTACTTGAGTAAATTTATATGTACAGTCAAAACAAACAGATTTTAATTCTGAACAGACAATTTAAGTCAGTTCTAGTAGGAATAAAATAAAGAAACTGAAATTGAATAAAAATAGGTTGACTATCTTGGTCAAACATGTAAAAAATAAACTTTCTTTCAAATGGTTCAGAAAGTGCAATTAGGAATTGTAAGTATAATGTAAAAATAAACAATAAGGCATAGAACTAGCCTGAATAGATCCACCCTTTTGGACACACAACGTTAAAAATGATTCACTTTTGTCTTGCAGAATATTTTTCCAAAATCCTAAAGTTGAAGTTCATTTTTGGTAGATGTGGGTCAGAACGTGTAAATGACACCCAGCAAATCTGATCTGACAAGGGCGACAGTTACATAAAAAGAAGTGGCAAATGTGTTCTGGCATGTGCTTCTGTGTAAAGAATCTACGTCTGAAACGTTTCCTGACTTTATCTTTAAGAAATAACACATCTATTAGAAACTCTTCTTTGTTCATAGCCGTTTAGGAAAACATCTGGACTGGACGTTTGGGTTTCAACAGCATAGAATTACATGAATTCAGGGTTTATTAAAATATTAAACTAGATTTAGAGATCTTCAACACTTTTATTTTGTTGATTTTGTAGCTGATAAAAAATTGATGAAGCTGTTCAGTTGCAAAAAAAAAAAAGCAAATAAATGGAGGAAATCTGTGAATTTTACATAAAAAGAAAAACTTCAAGTTTAGAGAATCTTTTTCTAAAACATAATGAATAGTTGTCAATTCTCTTTTGTTATATATTTTATTATATTATTTTATTCTGATGAGGCAGACACATGCTTTCCAACAGTGAATACTTTATCTTTGAACCGAGCCCACTGAACTTTTTCCTCAGTTACTTTAGACTAGATTTACTTTTATGTAAACTGTAATTTTTCAATTTATTCAGTGTCGTTACAGTTTATAATTAGATAAATTCATCTGAGAAGAAAGCTAAAAAAAAACCTCCTTGTCTTGGTGACGCCATTTCCTCAGGCTGACAGGTTTCTGAGGTGTGAGGAGTCTGTTTGGAAGAGCGATGTTTCCAAGTGTGGCACAGAGGCAGGTGACAATGTGAAGTGTTATGGACTGAGAGGAAGAGAAGGGAGGACGTGTCGGAGGCCAGTGAGGCGAGGATGAGAGGAAACAGGGAGCAGAGGAAGGATTGTCACCCTGATGTTTGGTGGAGTAGCTGAGGTTGTTATGCTACAGCTAACTGACTAGCTGCTTCGCTAACAGTGTCAACGATGAAGCAATATTTCACCAAACATATTAGAAAAAGTATAAAGGTGTTTGTCATGTTGGCCAAATTTCTTGAGTGAAAAAAGCCCCGAAGCAATTCGGTGTTTTCTTGTTTGTTTTTTGGAAAAGGATGTCGTTCGTTGTAGTTCCAAAATTTAACAAGGAAACAGACTTTTAAAATTTTTATGATTTTTATAGAACATTTTGGTGATTAATCTCAAAATGTGAGTTATTTTCTAGAAAATCTTCAACTTTTTAAATTCAGAAATGTCCTTTTTTTTCAAGAAAATTTCTTAGGTTAATTTCAAAAATATTTGTTTCTGGTAAATTATAGACTTTTCAAGTTCAGAAATTTTCTATATTTTTCTAGTAAATTTCTAACTTTTAAAATTCAGAAATTTCCTTTTTTCTTTCAGAAAATCGTTGACTTTTTGATCTCAGAAATTTCCTTGTTTTGTCTAGAAAATTTCCAAGATTAAGCTAAAATTTTCAAAGTTTTTTTTTCTAATGAATTATTTACTCTTAGAACTCAGACAAGTCCATGTTTTTCTAGAAATACTAATTAAAAAAAATTGTTTTTCTAGCAATTTTAGACTTTTCAGACTCAGAAATTTTCAAGTAAAAAAAACATTTGTGAGGTTTTTGTTGAAAATTTACTTCTCCCTTTTTTACAATGGCCCTAATTTTCTTTTGTTTGTTGAGATTCATTTTACTTCTTATTATCTTCTTAAAGAAAGCATCAGTTTCTTCTCTGTTAGTGTTGATTTCTGTTTTTGCTAATTTTGTTTCTCTCACAGAGCAGAGAAGAAGGAAAGGTCGAGGCTAAAGATGGTCAGAGTGTCGAGGTCTCAGGACAGATCGGTGAGTTTGTGCACCTCATGCTGACCCTAAACTGTCGCAGCACATTTCTTTGTAACAAGAATCAAACAATTTAACCAACAGTTTGATTCCAACTTTGTAAAAGTTGTCATTTTGTCTGAAATGGTTCCAACTTCCAGCAAAAACCTGAAACCAGTGTTGATAAAATGTACAAAAAGTCTTTCTTTTCACTAGTTGCTAGTGTTAGTGTTAGCTAGCTAGTTGCTAGCTAGTTGCTAGCTGGTTGTTAGTGTTTTAAGATGCTACGAAAACCAAGAAAAAGATAAAGATAATCCGTCTTGTCATTTCAGTCGATGTTTCTGGTTTTTCAGCTTCTCATATTAACAAAGTTTGGGACCTAAAACTGAACAGCTCTTTTATGTTGGATCAACAGATTAATGCTGTCACAAATCCACCTTTTTGAACTAAAACTTTCTGCTTATTTCATTCATTTTAGTTTCTTGAGTTCAGTTTGTGCTATAATCACTTTCTTGTCTGGACTTTTGTCGTTTTTTGATGAAGAATCACTGGAGCGTTTAATAATAGTAAAGAACTCAGCAGCTTTTTAAATGAAGCAGAGGCGTAAATCCCAGGGGGGCCAAGGGGGGCCGGACCCCCCCAATCTTGGAAAAGTCTAGAATTGTTCCCCCCCAAAAAAATAATCACTGAAGAAACGTTTGTTTTTAAATAATTCCAATATGAAAAGGCAAAAGAAACAAAAAACAAAATAAATCTGCCATTTATCTCAGAAAAAAATAAGAATTAATTTTTAGCCCTCTACCCCCCCCCGACCCCTACCATTAATAGAACAATGGTTCAGTCCAAAGTGTGGGAGGAGCAACAGCAGCGTTGAACGGTACCGGCTCCGTTAGAGCCGCTGAAGTGAGGAGCTAGCTGTTAGCTGTTAACTGCTAGCTGTTAGCTGCTAACTGTGGCACTGGAGCATAAACATAAACCCTCCAGTAAGTAAATACTTACAGCAAAAGACATGTAAACATTTGATTTACTTTCACTGCTCAATAAGAAGAAACACATTAACAATAAAAATCAGACTGCAGTTCGTTATTTCATTACTTTGAATCATGATAAACTGCCTCATTAGCAAAACTGCTACACTGCTTTCATAGACTTAAGCTTTTTTTGTCAAAGGTATCAAACATCTCATTCATATTTAGCTCTTTAACTTTTAGTTAATTAGAAGAGTTTGAAACGGGAGGGAGGGGCTGAGCAAGTGGACCAGCTCTGTGTTTGGGAGCCGAGAACAGATAGAAAAAACAGAAAGTTATGCTTTTATTTCTCACCGTCTTCAACGTAGAGCCTTTAAAACCACAAAATAAAATCTGAATATTTTTCTATATAAACTCTGGTGCTTCAAATGTTACGTTTAAGTTATGATACTCCCCAGATATTCATTTCTATCTACCTGTTGGTTCTCAGTAATCCAGGACATGATAAAACTAAAAAAGGCTTAAAAATAAAGCAAATTAACAAGTTATAATTTAAACAGCCCATAACTTGTATTGGGAGCCATTTCAATAAATCGATGTTTATGAGGAATTTTATTAAGAGCAGTTACTCATTAAAACTTTTGTATTTAGAACCTTAAATGTTTGTAAAGTTTAGCAGAAATTAGATCAGTGAGACTGAACAAAACTCGTATCTAAGCAACATTTGAATTTTAGTTTTATTTCTCAATAGTTTGTTGATATGCATTACTAGTCATTTTTGGTTAGGCAGCTGGAATGTGGTTTAAAAACTTTTTAAACCACATTTTACGTTACATTTCACTGTAACTTTGCCGACCCCCCCAAAATTGCTCTTAAGAAATGTTCCTGTTTATGGTCCCCCCCCCCAATAATGAGATGAGATTTACCCTCCTGAAATGAAGCTAAAATCTATGGACTATCTTCCATTATTTTTAAAATGATCAACCTGACAGTTTTTCCTGATGTTCTATCATCAGTTTTCTTTTTATATATGCTACAAAAACACTTGACAGGAGCAGACTTCTACCTGGAAATGTTTTTGTTTTACCTTTTCACTTTGCACTTTGTTATTGAGATACTTATTATTATGCAAAATTCACATTTTGGACCTTTTTGTATTTCCATTTGGACTCCTTCTACTTCTAGAAACAGCTCTGGCACTCGGTTTTTGGCAGTAAGTTGATGTTTTTTGGTGTTTGAAAAACGAGCCGTGTCAAAAACCTCCAGCATGCAGTCATTGCACCGCGTTACCTAGCAACCACAGTGAATCCCAGCCCGTTCACTGTCCTGGAGCAACCCAAGCACAGCTTCAGGACATTTAATCAGCTGGTTTTACTACTGTATGAGCTGTACAATGGCTGCTGGAAAGGATAACTATTATGTTGTCTTATCATCCAGAAACGACTTATTGCATTCTAGTTGGTTATACAGGAGGCTCCACTTCTGCTTTTCAAACATGTACAGTTGTATAGCTGCGCGTCTGTTTGCAGCCATTTTCACGTGCGAGTGTGAAAGTTGAGTTGGAGGGATGTTAAAGTGACAATAAGATTAAAATCTTATTAACTAAGAATGATTTTGTGCAGAAATCCTGGCCTTACATGTTGAAGGAAGCACAATAAGTCGCCTTTAAATGTTAGAACTTGATCAGATCTGAGGCTGCAGCATTACTTGAGTGTGAAGATGAGCTCTGACACAAGTTTAGCACAAGCTATTGATAGCACTGCGCTGTCGACTCGATCTCACCCTTCTTCTGTTTTCTTCACGCCGTACGAACTGGTGCGCCACGTGATGAAGAAATGATCATTAAAAATGATCACACCCTCACACACACTTCCTCTCTCGGTTATTTGCATAGCGGACTTTCAAACAGTGTTTCTGCTGACAACACACACACACACGCACACACACAGTTCCATTGTACTGTGTGTGGTGATTAATGATCTCCTCTCTTTCTATCTCCTCCAGGATCAAGAGGATAAAGGTGAGCTACCTAACTATCGCTGACACCTGCTGGTCACTATGTGTAACTGCTTGTCATGATACGATAGTTTTGTCTGTTTTGATAGGGGATAGCCAATAATATTCCCTCAAAATAGTTCTAATTTATCACTTTGTTGTCTAGTTTTCTAGATTAAATGGTATATTAGTGATCAAATTTATAGATCGCTATATTTTCAACCAACTAGACCTAATTTGTTTATTATTCCTGAAGAATCTTTTGCTTTATTTGTTTTTAATTAACTGAAATTTAGCTAAATCTTACACTGGTTTTGTTTTTCACAATGATTCCTTGTCAAATCAAGAAACCGTTCAAGTTTTATTTCTGCGTCTTGCAACACAGATGTTTTACTTCCATTTTTTATGTTCTGCAGATCTTTGTAAAAATAAAAATCTGCTGATGCGAAAAAGGAAAGCTGCATTTGGAGTGGAAAGCACAGAAGTCAAATAAATCATCTTTTGTTACATCGGCACAACCCAGAGGCTGTCTCTGCTTTAAATGCAGGTTTCGCGTCGTAGCGTAGTCCTGTGCAGACTATTGTGCTAACATCAGCTTTGGTTAGTCAGAGCTGCATCAGTCAGAATTTTATGCCTGATTTCTGAGTTTTCATAATTCAGACTTTTCTTTAGGAATAAGAAGTATAATAATATTTCACTGCAAAAACACAAAATCTTGCTAAGTAATTTTGGTATAGTGTCTAGTGCAAATATCTTAGTACATTTGAAATAAGACAAAACTAACATATAAGTAACTGTACTGTAAGAGATAGGAGCCTGTTTTAAGTGAATAATCCTTTAATATTGAGCAAATAAAATTCTAGTTCCTCTGGCAGATTATTTCACTTATAACATGGAATAAATGTTTTATTATAGGATAAATAATCTTCCAGTGGAACTAGAACTGGGTTTCTTGACAAAACTAACTTAGAAGTAACTTTTCAGTGGAATATAGGCGCTTGTTTTAAATCAATATTTCATTAATATTGATTAAAAAGTATTAGTTCCATTGGCGGATTAATTCTGTTGCACTTATGACATGGGGCAAATGTCTTGTTATAAGTGAAAGAATCTTCCAGTGAACGTAGAACTGGGTTGCTAGGTGACGGGCTCGGCTTGGCTGGGGTTGCTAGGTAACGGTGCTTTGTTACAAGTGAAATAATCTGCCAGTGGAACAAGAACGTTTTCATCAATATTAAGAACTTATTTACTTAAGACAAGTTCCTATGCTGAGAAGTTACTTGTGTTTGTTTTGTCTTATTTCAAGTGAACCAAGATATTTTCACTAGTTATTAGACCAAAATGCTGAGTAAGATTTTGTGTTTTAGCAGTTTTACTATTTACAATTAGAAAAATGACTTGCGTTACCGAACAGCTGCTTAACTCTGGCTTTAAAATGGTTGTGCCTCCAGAAAACTGATGACTAAATATAAGACATTTTATATGTGTACGTTGTGTTTGTGTTCCTGTGAGTTATGTGTGTGTGTGTAATTATGTGGATGTGTGTGTGTTGACTCTGACCTGTCTTGTCCTTCCAGCGCTGGTAACCTCTGGCACCAGTGATAGTGAGAGTAGTTCCTGTAAGTGTGGACCCTCCTGTCCTCCATTTCTCCTCTCCTCTACCTTTTCTCCGCTGCGCCTCGCTCTACGTCCTCTTGTGTTTTCCATTTCGTCTGTCCGTGGGTGTGTGTTTCCCTGTGTGTGTTAATTATGTGCATGTGGGTCTTGTGTGCAAGTCACATTTCTCTCTACCTTTCCAGAGCTGCTGGAGAAATTTCCTTTCCAAACGTAGAAGTGGGTCGAAGTTTGGTGTGGTGTCAAATTTGTGATCATTAAGCCTTTAAAAATATTTGTTTCTGTTTAAACAGCTGGCCAGGAGGAGATTCTCCTTACATACCAACCTGTTGTGCAGCAGGAAGGTACGTAAAAGACTCTTATTTTATTTTTTATTCACCTTTTCTAGTTATTTCTATAAAATATGAATCATTGAATCACCTGACAGCATTAGCTTCTGGTCGGGAACTCAGACATTGCTACAAAATATGCAAAGAATCATTTAATTTTACATTTTTTTCCACTTTGTCTTCATTAATTTATTTTAGCTTATTGTACATCAAAAATATTTAGATTTTTCTTTTTATTCATAGTAAATAAGAACACATTTATCAACTGACTTAAACACAAAACAGCCGATTTGAGGGACCTCAAATTGGATTTTAACTAATTTATTAAACCTTGTTTAAAATAGAAAACAAATTAAAAGAAATGAGAATAGATTGAATTCTTTTTTTCTTCCGAGCCCAAAAGAATCTTCAAACTGGATTTCTTTGATTTAATGACGTATAAAACAACGTTTAAGTTTTGATGTACAATAATTTAAGATTTCATTACTTCTCCATCTGTTCAGTTAAGATGATAGTTCCCTGTAGGATCAAATTAAAATGTACATTTTCTTGATCCTGTTAGTTTGATTTTCCGTGTATTTTTACACTTACAGAATTTTTTAAGTATAATTTCTTAGGTTATAAGGATTAAATTGTGGTTCATTAGACATCAGCAGTGAATTTATTTTGTGAAATGAGAGATTTTGTCAGATTCAGCCCGTTTTCACTTTTTGTAATCAAACAAATGTCTTTTCATGGAAATAAACTTTCTTCTTTTCATTTTTTCCCAGTCAATTACACACGGCCAGTCATCGTGCTTGGACCAATGAAAGATCGGGTCAATGATGACCTCATCTCTGAGTTTCCTGAAAAGTTTGGATCCTGCGTCCCACGTGAGTTTCTTGATTTCCTTTAGGTCAATAATTCCTTAATATTGAGGGAAAAGTGTTAGTTCATCTGTCAGAATGTTTTTCACTTTTAACGTGGAAAAAATGTTTTGTGATAAGTGTAAAAATCTGTCAGTGGAACTAGTTTTTTTAATCAATATTAAGTAATTATTGATTTATTTAAAACGATCTCTTCTATCTTTTTTCCTATTTCAAGTGTTCAAACACTAGAAACCTGACAAAACATAATTTAGATTTTGTGTTTGTGCAGCGTAATTTTTTATTTTTTTTGCCACACCTGAATCTGTATGAATCCTGCCCCTGTTAGACACAACACGGCCACGAAGAGACTACGAGGTGGACGGCAGAGATTATCACTTCATGTCCTCGAGAGAGCTGATGGAGCGAGAGATTCAGGAACACAAGTTCATCGAGGCGGGTCAGTACAACAACCACCTCTACGGGACCAGCATACAGTCTGTCAGAGAGGTCGCCGACAAGGTAAGGCCCGCTTAGAGCGCGTCGGGAGGAGGAAGAGCGCGTTGGAGGCGGCTGATTGTCGGACTCTTGGTCTCCTGCAGGGGAAACATTGCATCCTGGATGTTTCTGGGAATGCCATAAAGCGTCTCCAGATGGCGGGCCTCTACCCCATCGCTATCCTCCTTAGACCGCGAAATGTCGACAACATCCTGTGAGTAGCAGATGTACTAATCAACGACGCTTGTACGCTTTCGAACTGAAAGGTTTTACAGAGAAAGGGCTTCGTTTTAATTAGGACAGGACGATACGACTGAAAAATGTATCGCAATATAAGTGTTTCGTAGCAGTTGGTAGGTTTTCTGTTTTAAATGTCAGAAATATTCAAAACTGGTGACATGACCTTTCCTGTTTCATCCTGTTTTCTCTCCACACCGTAGTCTTTTTTATTTTTAAGCAGTTATGGGACACAGTAGCGAAACCTTAAAGTGCTGCTGCGCAAGTTACTAAACAGGTCGTTGCTAGGTAACCAAAAGTTACTCAGAAGGTTGTTGCTAAGTAACCAGAGTCAGGTGATTCCACCAACCTTGCTTATTGTAAACAAAACTGGAATTGAGAAAACATTTTTGAAAATTGAAATAAGAACAATAATGAACTAACTGGAACTATGTCCTGGATTACATTTATAAAACTAAAACATCCTGAAATTATAAATATAACATCCTTTGTTTTGTGTTTATGAATCTATTTATTAGCATTTTGAAATTTGTAAAAAAAACTTTTTCACAATATTTTTTTCTGTATAAAAATATATTGTAGGTTTACTGCACTACAGCTCATTCCTTGTTGTTTACCTCAAGTTTAGTTTAGTTGGACACCTACACTTAACAAAAGTAAAATGAGGTTTTGAACCTCCGTGTTTGCTCTCTGCAGAGAGATGAACAAACGTTTGACAGAGGAACAGGCGAGGAAGGCCTTCGACAGAGGCATCAAACTGGAGCAGGAGTTTGCAGAGTACTTCACCGGTTAGTCAACTTACACACACACATAAAAAACAATGACATGAATACGACTTTTTATTTCAGACTTTACTCCTTCATTTTTCCTTTTTGCGCTGTACAATGGCTGCTGGAAAAGACAAGTGTTTCGTTCTTGACTTACTGTTCAGAAACTACTTGCTGCACTTTTGTTGGTTGTGCAGGAGGCTCCACTTCTGCTTTTGAAAGATGTATGGTTGTATAATTGCGCATCTAATTTCAAGCTATTTTTACATGCGAGGGTAAACTTTGAGTTTGAGGGGGCCGTGGATTTAAAGTCACAAGACGCCATAAAACAAAATAGGCAGAACTGACTAAAATTTCATTATCTAAGAATTACTTTGTTCAAAAAATGGAGAGAACGTGTTTAGTGATTTATTTATTTATTTTCTGCTTCTTCCTGCTCAGAAACGACGTGTATTTCCTTTGTAACCCACTGATCTCTGTGTGTTTGTCTCTCTTGCAGCAATAGTCCACGGCTCTTCTTTAGAGGAAATTTACTCGCAGGTGAAGCAAATCATCGAGGAGCAGTCGGGTCCTTACATCTGGGTGACCACCAAGGAGCGACTCTGAACAAACACACACATGCAAAATGTCCATGCACACACATTACTGTCTCTACACTTCCCACTTGATTTTATTTTTTTCTACTATCAGCCTGCTTCCTCTGTTTTGCATTGCTGCACACACGTGTATTCACACAAGCACACGATGGCGGCGCGGCGAGGCCGGGACTATCTGGGACGTTTCCTTCCTGCGGCGGGAGGACCTCGGGTCGGTCCGGCAGCCTCCGGGTGGATCTTCCTTCAGCTTGGTTCCTTAATGTTTAAGGAGTTGGTTCAAATCAAGGCAACTTGTACCATGATCTGATTTATTTCACTACTGTTCTTCTTATTGTTGTTGTCGTTGTTGTTTTCATATTAACAAAGAGTAATGCATTCATGAATCGGTTTGTAATGATAATATTGTCACCAAGAGCCAGACTTTTGCACGCTGTAGCTTTAAGAGCATGTTTTTGGGACAAAAATCTTGATCTAACTCCCTGTCTGTCTTTCTGTCTGTCACTCCACATGGCATCGGGTATTTTTAGTTTCTTTCTGTCTTTTTTTTTTTTACATTTCTCATCCCTTTGTATCCTCATTTTCTCTTCCTACACTCTAAAGTCCTTATATAGGAGGTGAAAATATTTATTGTAATTCTACCTTCCCCTGCCACGCATTTCAGCATCTCACTGCAAAAAAAACCCCCATAATTTTACCAGCTAATTTTGGTCTAGTTTCCAGTGTAAATATCTTGGTTCACTTGAAATAAGACAAAATTAATTTATAAGTGACATAGCAAGATATAGCAGCTTGTTTAAGTAAATAATCCCTTAATATTGGTGAAAAAAGTTCTAGTTCCACTGGCAGATTATTTCACTTGTAACATAACGCCGTTACCTAGCAACCCCAGCTAAGCCCAGCCCGTCACCTAGCAACCCCGTTCTAGTTCCACTGGGCGATTCTTTCATTTATAACAATACATTTTTCCAAAGTTATAAGGATAACAGGACAAAAGTATTATACATGAAATAATCTTCCACTGGACCTTGTAGTTTTTCATCAATATTAAGGAATTATTTACTAAAAACAAGCTCCTATATCTTACAGAAATTAAGATATTTGTACTACTACTTCTAATTTAGTTTTGTCTTATTTCAAGTGTACTAAGAAACTCAAAAAAAATACTTAAAGATTTTGTGTTTGCAAAAACCAAAGTGTTGAGAAGCTACTGTTTATGGACGTAGCATGAAAAATATTCATAACCACTTTGGAGATTTTAGGGCCCGATAACCTTAATTTTAAATGTAACAATTTATTTCCTTCATGCATTATAGAGAATTATATCAACGTAAGATATATTTGAAGCTTTGGGTTAATATTTTTTGCTAAAATATTAATATGGAAATTAATTCAAACTAATTCAATGCGAATATTTCCAGCAGAGGTTTAATGAGCAAAAACTTGTTTGTTGTAAAAACAGTCGTAATTTGTGTTTTTGTGGCGCAGCCCTGGTGTTGCTCACTTGACTCCTATTATGTTGTCTGTTATATAAAAAGTACCAAGAGAAGTTTTAAATATAGTTCTTAAAACTTCTGACGGGTCCGAAGTACTCTAAAGAGACAGAAAAAGGCAATTCAAAGCAAAGATTTGCTGTATTTGGGAGGTTTTACTCGATATTGGAATATTGAGATGGGAAATTTGTTCTTCTAAATCAGGGGTGTCCAAAGTGTGCCGCGGGGGCCATTTGTGGCCCTTCGACTGATTTTTTTGTGGTCCTCAACAGTAGTTAAAGAATGATACAAATTTGTTTAAACTTTATTCTAATCTACTTTAAAAATTATTTACATAATTTGGAATGGAAAATGTTAAGTACTACACAAAGTATTCATGTTTTTACAATGAAGCTCGTGTGATAAGTAGAACCACGCTGACTTTGGGGCACAAAATTAGACTTTTATTCAATGTATTAAACTCAACGAAACATTTTTTAAGTAAACCCAAATCCTGTTCTTATAACTGAGATCTAATCTGTTCAACCAACCCCAAAAGAATTTAAAAACCAGTTGATTTAATACAGCAAAATTATTTTTAGTGTTTTGATAATAAAAATAAACATGAATTTCCTTCAATAAAATAAATAAATAATAATGTGGACAACTTTATTTGGTTGATTATAGGTTTATTTTATTTACTCGACAAAAAGTTTGGATACCCCTGGGCTAAAGAATAAAAATTTAAAGTAAAAACGTTACTATGTTTTCCACTTGCCATGCTTGGTCAGTAAATATGCAGAGTTGGAAGGAAACTTGAATAAAACATATTAAAATCGGACTTAAGAGGAAACATTACCATTTTTAAATCAGATATCAGGAGAGATTTCTTTACTCATTATTTTTAAAAAGCAGGAAAACGATTCTGTCCAATAATTCCAGGATTTCTCCTTTTTCTGGCTTTACCTCAGACTTCCATATCTGTCTCCTACGTTCTCCGTGCACTTTGACCCTAAACAGTGTAACGTCTCCTTCATCTCTATCATCATCATCATCATCAGGACCTCCTTCCCCTCTAAATGTAGTTGCACTATCGAGGGCTGATTTCCTAAAGCATCTTGTGTGACGCGTCTTTGTGTTTAAGCTTATGAAGGGACAGAAGATTTTGGTGAAGGTTTTTTTTTTAAAACACATTTTTAGCAAACAAAGATATCAGATGTTCCATAAACATGGAAGTTTGTCATGAAAAAACGTTTGACAGAGTACTGGGGTCATGCTAAGAAAATAAAAAAATAATAAAATTTAAAAAATTAGGTTGAAATAATATTAAAATAAAGTTGTAGTATTATGAGACAGTTATAATATTATGACTATACTTGTAATTTTATGAGGAAAATAAGTTATATTGCATTATTAGTAAAGTAATGCTCTTAAAGTTTAAATGAGAATAAAGTCAAAATAATATGAAGATAAAGCATTATTTTTATTTTATTCTTGTACAACTGTATTTTGATAATATTGCAACTTAATTCTTGTAGTTTTATAATGGGAATAAAGTAAAATCGTTCTATTAAAGTAAAAATAATATGAGAATAAAGTTAAAATAATATAATAAAGTTGTAATATTACGAAAGTAAAGTCATTATTACTTTATTATTGTTTACTCTTGTATGACTTTATTCTCATAATTTTATGACAAGAATAAAATTAGTTATATTAATAACTATAAAGACGTATTAAAGTCAAAATAAGATGAGAATGAAGTCTTGATATTATGACTATTCTCATATTACTACAAATTTTTCTCTTATAATTATTATTTTTTCTTCGTCTGGTCCTGTTACTTTGTCATAAATCCACTGTATGTTTTTTATTTAGTTTGGATTTTAATTTTTTTGGTAACATTGTACTTTTATTTTTTATTTTGACTCTGGCTGTGTGACCTCAGCACTACTTGCTTTGTTTCTCTCCTCTATAAATACCAGCTGCAGCTTTAATTTCACCGTTTCCTCCCTGTCGTCACGGAAACCGAATCTTCAGCTGCATCGTGACGGGACGCGTGACGGTAAAAAAATAACCCGAAATGGGACGATCAGCTGCTGTTTGAGGACAGAAATTCAAGATGCTTTTGATAACCCAGCCCTTGCTTGTATGGACCTCGTCAGCCACCGTCTCCCCTTAATCCACGTTAATCCCTCAAGGCGACTCCTCCAAGCTGACTGGAGGACGGAGGCGTACGGAGTGGCCCTTCTTTCAGCATCGGCGCCCTGAAAACGCAGAAGAACTTCCAACTTTCACCACATTTTGAGAACTTTAATGTTTCCTCTGTTCTTCTGGATTCATGTTTCCTCCCTTGTTAATCCCAGTAGATTATTTGTAACCGTCGGCTGAGAGAAGGGAACCTCCGTACGGCTCTGCCTGCGTGTTTTAGCCGGGGGACTATGCCACTGTTTGTTAAAGTAAAGCACCGATGCAAAGAATCTATTAAAGAGATGTATCTATATCTAACATAATATAATATTTATCCCTGCTCTAACTGCCTATTTTGGTACAAAAATAAATAAAAAGCTTTATTGAGCTTTACTGCAGTCCCTTTAAATGTGACAAGAGATGACTTTTCTTTCCTTTTTCTCTATCAAATGCATAAAAATGTTTATATTTTCCTTTCATTTCACATCTACTGTGCATTCACAGTGATATTTTGAATGATAACAAACTTTTTGATGGTAATTCAGTTGAAAATTTGCAGTTTTTTCATCCAAAGTCAATCTCGGCGGCCACTTGTGAATAATTAATTTAAAAATGATACAAATTGAGTCGACAGATGCAGATGGAAACTATAGTTTTCTTACAAGTTGAAGTGTTTGTCTTTTTATAATGAAGCCTTAGAAAAAGCAAAACAATGTTTATTCAGAGATTTTTACTGATATGATGCTCCAAAATCAGCTTTTATTTAATTTACTAAATATAACAAACGTTTTTAAACAAAGTGACCGGAATCCTGTTACTGAAAATAAATTTGTTCCATCGAGCCGAAGAGAAACTGAAAACTTGATGCTTTTCTTTTAAAACAGAAAATGTGCAAAATCTACGATGGCGCGTTTGGGGCGATGTAGATTTATAAAAAAATTAAAAAGTAGTAAATGTCCACTAATCTCAGAAATTTTCTACAAACAACCTTTTCAAATGTTGACGATTTTCAAAATAATTTTTTTTCTGATTAATTTCAATTTATGAGTTTTTGGTGGAAATGTACAACTTTTATGTAGATAAAAAAGTAAATTTAGCTGCATTATTTGCTTGATTTTAGGTTGGGATTTTTAGGCGTCCGATTACTTTTGAATCAACGATTTTGGCCCAAGAAGTTTGTACACCCCTGATCGAACACATATTCCAGCCCGTAAAACTTGCAGGTCGCTTTTAAAATGCGTTTTAGTTGCACTTATCGGCCACTTTATGATATTTTTTATTAATTCTCTAAGACATCGATTCAACAAGAGTATGGAAAACATTGATTCTCAGTGAAACGCTGCTAAAAATGTTGCTAAAGGGTTAATAAAGGAGCGATGTCATGACGACTTCCTGAAGTTTCTGAGTTTCAGAAACAGCAAGAGTTTCTTAAAGACACAGAGGCCCAATTTCAAGGACTTGCATTACAAAGTAAAAAGTTGTTTTAGTCATATATCTGCTATATATGTAGCATTTCTATGACCTCTGATGTTGACATTGTTACTTTTCTATCTGTATGGCTGGAAAACAAAAGACTTCATCTTTAACACTAAACTAGTTACAAATGGTATCTTACTGTCTTAAATGGCCAGTTATGTAAATGACCATACAGGTCACATGTATAATAAAGAACATTATTTTAAAGATGCTTCCTTGAACAGGTTAGGATTCACAAAACGTTAATTTTTTTGTATAAAATTCTTAGTGTTCGGCCTAAATTACCTAAACACAGACACAAAGAAGAGACAAGAGTCAGAATTTAGTTTTACCTGCAGGGAGAACACAGTTGAAACCCAGTTACAGATTTCTGCCTGTGCTCTGAAGCTTCAACTGAGTCTTACCCTGCTTTTATTAGAATTAGGAACTCCCTAGTTACATGACAGTGTGCAGCCCTGAAGGGAGGGGGAACAGAAAACAGCTGCACACTCATACGAACACAACTCATTTATACAATATTCAAAAGCATATTTCATAAGATAAGACTATAGGTTTTCAGTTCCTCTGGGCAATTATCGCCGGAATGTCTCGTTCATGGTATCCTCCTTTTTCACTCCTCAGCAGGCCGCTTCCAGAGTTTCTGCAAACATTTCAAAACACTCAAAGCACATCATTAAAATGTAAATACAAAGGTAAATAAAATGGATGATAATATAAAATAAAGGTAAAGCAAATAAAAGATAATAAAATATGAAATACTTCCAACACTTAGATAAAGAGATGTGGAACCTCCTCCACAACCAGCAAGAATGCAACAAGTGGTTTCTGGATGGTAAGTTAATGAAACACTTGTCTTTTCCAGCAGCCATTGTACGGCTGATCAAAGGTGCTGGAGCTCAGCTTAGGTTGCTAAGTAACGACGCAGTGGCCGTGGAATATGTGCCTGTTGATTTGTGATGTTACAATCAGAAGGTTTTTGAAATGGATAATTTACCAGAAACATGAACTTATTGCCAAAAAAACATCTGGGTGTTTTTATTTGAACCCTCCTGTTATGTTCGTTTCTAGGGTACAGCAAAAATGTTCATGGGTCAATTTGACCAGGGAGTGTTTAGTCATGCAATAGTGTCAGAAACCAAAAAATTCCTCCAAAACATTTTTGTATCTGATTATTAACTCCAATACTAACCATTTCAATCAATATTTGTGCAGTGATGTTTTATTATTTCTCAGAAATTAAGGATCAATGACGACAATGTACTCATTTACTCATTTGGACATAAAAAATGGAATTTACATTTTTTATGTCCACTGAAAAAAACCTACAAACGAAAAATTATAATTTCCTTGAAATTGAACTTTGGTAAAAATTTTTATATTACACTTTCTTTTTCAATGGGTATCTTTATAATTGAATTTGAGACACACATACTGTTCAGGGTCAAATTGACCCGCTGATTAAAATCAAGATAAATGAGTCATGCAGAGAGTATTTATGTTTTCCTCCACTTCTGCTGAGTGTCACTCAGTGTGGGTGGAGTTTATCCACGGGAACAGAAAACATTCCTGCCAAAAGTTGTGTGAACACTTTCTGCTTTCTCGCAGTTTCCTAGTGAAGTAAAGAGAGTAGTGAGAAAGTGGCTTGTGTGTGTCGGGGTGTGTTTGCATGTGTGTGGTGGGGTGTGAGTGTGTGTGTGGTGAAATATGGTTCATAGCTGCAAGGAAACATATAGAAATGGACATTTTTTAAAATCTTCTTTTGCACTTTAGCCTGACTGCCGGGTCAGATTGACCCGAACAGTATCTATGTAAAACGTAGACCTAGGGGTTGGTACAAATGTGTAAAATGAATAAATTTTCAATTTATATGTAGAGTGCACCTATTAAGGCAACATAACAGGAGGGTTAAGTTTCTACGCCTGTCTGCAGTCAGCAACCACAGTGAGACTTTCGGCCTTTGACTTTACAGCATGTCCAAGGTTCGCGTTATCAGGCCTTCGGGTCGCTGAGTTCCTGCGTTCAAACGTCCAACAATCCGGTAGTGAGGGTGAAATTTCCGGCTGTAAACTAATGTCAGAAAACCGGAGGTGTTGTTTTGTTAAGTTTCAGGATGCGAAGAAAAAGCAGCTTCTTTATTGTTATTGCTGCTGTACGTGACCGAAGAGCACAGTGTGGCTAATTAAACTCTTTTATTACAGAAGAACGAGGGATGCTCATGTGAGGACAGTTAGGAGGGTTTTATTTCTGGACTTCTGCACATCAGCTGACATTTTACACCTCAACTTTAGCTGTCATGTTTGCCTCACATGACCAGAACTGCTGCTGTAAACTAAGGGGCTTACAGCTTTAAATTCGTGTGTTTTTAAATATAACTTAAAGCTATTCTGAATATTTTTAGAGCTACGATATTTCTTTTGTTATCATTATTTTTAACAAAGTTGCAGCTATGATTTCCTGTTTCGCAAGGAAAAATGTGAAAGTCTGGACAAACTGTTTTTATCCTCAGCAGGCTTTGATCTGTAATTTCTAATCACTTCTTAACGTCATTATTCTTAATTGCTCTGTTTCCTCCTGAGAATAAAAAGGTTATTTCTATGAGACAAAGATCTATTTCTCTTAGCCTTGTCTATAGTTGAGAAACATTCAGTGTAATGGATTCTTTTTAAATACCAGGGAATTTTATTTTAGATAAAAATCTAGTTTTCACTAAAAGAGAACAGACAATAATATCTGGTTTTCCAAAACCATGTGGCCAAATTTCTGAGTCTGATGACCTAAATCCTGCAGAACAAACCCTCAAACCTCGTTATCTGAGCAAGTGACTCTGTAAGCAGTAATTAACTGTCTCATGTTTGTCCCTGAAATTTTTTTCTCTTCTCAAGTTAAAGTTCTGACTTTTTAAAGCAACATTTTACAGAAGAGGGTTGGGGGAAAACAAAGCAGGCTGACTGTAATCTCAGAATTCAGATTTTCAGATTTATGACTTTAATCTTCTCAGATTAAACGTCATATTTTCCTTTCCCCCCCCAATAGCCCTGATACTCTTCCATATTATTTTTGCTGCATGAAAGTTTAGTTTATTTTACCCCAGAAAACAGACTAAAACATCCCAGACTCTGTTTTCCGTCGAGTCTGGCACCAACATCCTCACTGTGCTGGATTACGTCCCTGCTTTGCTTTGTCACATCCTTAATGGAAAAACACCACAGAGGCAGAAGAGACGGGCAGGTAGGGGGGAAGCAGGCCGGGCTGTAACAGAGCCTCTCTGTCCGGGCGCTGGCCTGCAGCCAGGCCGCGGCGCTGCGATGTCCAGGAAAACGTGAAGCTGTTTGCTGCGCTTCTAAAACGGAGCTGTAAAAACTCCCGGAAGTTCTGTTTCTGCTGCTGGAGATTGGGCTGTAAATCAGCAAAATCACAGCGTTGGTCCGGTTTGACTGGAGGACTTTAAGTCGAACACCGGAGATAAAAAAAAAAACAACAAAAACGGACTTTGATATTGGAGCGAACATATAAAGTGGAGAAGCGCAGAAAGGCGGTTCAGTGAAACCCAGAGCAAAAACCATGACAACGTGGAAGATAGTAGGAGCTCTGCTGCTGCTGCTGCCTGCAGGTAGGAGATTTTAAAACATGAATTAAACACACTACACTGCAAAAAACCCCAATATTACCAAATATCTGGTTTCTAATCCAAATATCATAGATCACTTCAAGACAAAGATTAATTACAAGTAACTTTTCAGCAAGATATAGCAGCTTGTTTTAAGTAAATAATTCCTTAATATTAATAAAAGTGTACTAACTCAACTGGTATTTAACTTATGACAAAAATATCTTCTGTGTTAGAAGTGTAATAACTCATCATTATAAAGGAATTATAGGAATTGTTGAAAACTAGCTCCTATATCTTGCTGAAAATGTAATCCTGTCAGTTTTGTCTAATTTCAAGTTTACTATTTGCACTAGAAAATAGACCAGAATACTTGGTGAGATTTGATATTTTTGGAGTATTGATAACTTAGCCAACATCACTGCAAAAAACACCAAATATTACACCAAATATTACCAAATTATTGAAAACAATAATTCCTTTATATTGTTAAAAAGTTAATTCTAAGTTATTTTTGTCTTATTTAAAGTGTACTAAGAGATTTCCACTAGAAACTAGACAAAATGCTCTGTAAGATTTTGTGTTTTTGCAGTGTAACATAGCAGGATATTCCAGAACTTTTTCATCTGCAGAAATGCATTTTTTCCCTCCATATTCAGAGTTAATAATATAAAACTTCAGCATTGAAAAGAATCCAAACAGCCTCTGCAACAGCTCTACGTTTCCAAGTTCTTTCAAAACCTGCTCAGTTACACAGTAATAAATAATATCCTTGTCAGTGTTTTGCCAGCGGACCATCAGATGGTGCACCGTCTCAGAGCCAGAGCAGAAGAAATGTCAGGCAATGAGCCAGGCTTTCTCCAAAGTCTCCGTCCGGCCCTCCATCAGCTGCATCAACGGCCCAGCCGTCCAGGGCTGCATCCAGAAACTACAGGTGGGATTTTGGCAGCTACGAAAACAATATTTTACTATTTATGACACAAAACACTACAAAAAAAACCCCTAATAATTCTGGTCTAGTTTCCGGTTTAAATACCTTAGTTCACTTGAAATAAGACAAAAATAACTTACAGGTAAGTTTTCAGCAACATGTAGGAACTTGTTTCAAGTCAACATGGGAAAATGTCTGAAAGAACCTTGCAGTGGAACTAGAACTGGGTTGCTAGGTAACGGGCTGGGCTTGGCTGGGGTTGCTAGGAAACGGTCCTTTAATGTAACTGAAATAATTTGCCAGTGCTACTAGAACTTTTAAAATAAATATTAAGGAATTATTGACTTAAAACAAGCTCATACGTCTTCCTGAAAAGTTACTTGTAAGTTAGTTTTGTCTTATTTCAAAGGTACAAAGACATTTGCACTAGAAACTAAGCCAAAATTACTTGGTTATTTTGCAATGAAATAATCTGTTAGATTAAAAAGTCAGGATTAATATCAGGGTCAAGAAAAGTTGGAATAAACTGTAACTGTTTATTCACAAAACAAACTGTTGATGCTAAACAGTGCTCTTTTTCTGAGGGGTGTGATTTTTAGATTGTCTAAAGCTTAATTAAAAAGCACCAGAAACAGCAACAAATACTATCACTTATTGTACTATTTATTAATTGCCTAGTTCTTCATTCATCTCTTCTTTTTGCACTTAGACTCAGAACATTCCTATATATGCTTTTATGTCTCTGCAGAAAAAAGAAGTGGATGCCTTGTCCTTGTCTGGCACTAACATCTACAATGCAATGAAGACTGCCACCTTCAAGATGGCTGCCAGTGAATCAAAGAATGGTGGTAAGACTCAGATTCTTCATTCAACTGTATAGACTACATCACAATCGTGATATGGTGAGGTGCAAAGTTTGTTTTTCAGTATTTCTCTTCCTGTCCTGCCCTAAAAACAGAATATTCAAATTATTAGTTCTGGTTCTGGTTCATCAACTTCTATGAATGTAAATCCTTAAAATATTATTGAGAAGTTAAAGCATTCAGGCAATTTTTTTTTACTTATGTCATTATAATGACTGATTGCTTTACATATGAGAAATTTACATTGTACCTTTTTATCAGACAAAGATAACACATTATGTATGTTGAGATAACTTAATATCTGGAGTATTATCGGGGTGAGTTGGAAAATGTTGATGTAGCTACATTGTTAGTTATAACACCTGTTATATCTGGATGGTAATATCTGTATTGCACTTGGTACATTTTGAAACCTTACTGTACTTTGACCATTAAGAAACTGTCAATGCTCTGATGATAAGACTGCAGAACTAACGATCAAAGGTAAATGGTACCATACGGGTTCATGTACAGGTCACTAATTACACATGTAAACAAAACTTAATGAAAAAATAATAATAATTTTGCCATTAAATAAAAAAGCGCATTTAAACCCACAGGTAAATAAGTTTGTTCAGCAATAAGTCATTAAAAAGCATGTCTTCCAACTACTTCTTGTTGTCTTCTTCGTGGGTTTCGGCAGTGGCAGTGGTTGATCATGTGTCTTGTGTGATTAAAAAAAAAAAAAGTGTTTCCATTGCTGTTTGGGAAAATAAACAAATTTCAATACGGCCGAAAACCCACCCCATGCTGTTTCCATCAAGTAATTTTATTTTCGAAATATCAAATTGAGCAGTTATATATTCAATTAAAACGCAGCTTATATTATGCTAACATAAAAATAACAACAACACAATTTCGGTGTTTGCATTAAATAGGAAACGCAATTAAAACCTCTTGAGAATAAGTTTATTCACGCAGAAAGTAAGAAAGTCGGAAAAAAAACATGCCGCCAACATCCTCCAAGTACTTCCTGCTATTTTCTTCTTCGTGGGTTTTGCTAGTGGTAACATCCGGTTATTGATTATGTTCCTCGAGTGGCATTCAAGCATCAGAACTTTTTATCGGACAACAAATTAGCTGTTTAAATTAAGCGAGTTCATTTTCCAAATGTAAAATTGCGCATCGGAATCGCTCCAGTTGTTTCGCTGTTGTGTCGCCAGATACCAGCTCCTACTACGCCGTTGCTGTGGTGAAGAAGTCTGACTCCGCAATCAATGTCAACAACCTGGCGGGGAAACGGAGCTGCCACACCGGGAAGGGCCGAACTGCTGGCTGGAATATGCCGCTAGGATACCTGATCGACCAGGGCTTCATGTCCGTAATGGGCTGCGACATTTCAAAGGGTAAAAATACACAGAAATACAATTATTTTGGATGTATAATCGATAAGGAACTCATGAACAGAAAATGTGAAACAACTTTTATTTAAAACATTCATTACTGCTTTTAGTTGCTCAATTTTTTTTATATGCATGTTAAACAAATTATGTGCCAGAATTTTGCTCATTTGAGAGAAAAATTGGATTTCTAATATTGACTTCAATAAAAATAGGGTGTTAGTAGTGAGTCAGTGATGTATTGTAGTATTGTGTACTACAAAAAGTACCAGAGATTCTTGTTTTTTATGTAGGTAAATTTCACTGATGTCTCATTTGGCTTTGTTTATTTGTTTTTCTTGCTCTTTTCTCATATTTATTTGTTCTTTTTCATAGCAAATACGTCATTAGCAAAAACAAAATCTTTGATATAGTTTATGGTGAAATTATCTTACTACGTCTGAAATAAGACAAAACTACAGTAGCTCACATGTAACTTTACATAAGAGCTTGTTTTAAATCAATATTTTCTTAATATTGATGAAAAAGACTAGTCCCACTTGCAGATCATTTCACTTATAACGCGGAAAAATATAAGTAAGCCTTTCACAATAAGCAACAAATCAATTCATCACATGATTTATTACGACAAATTTCCCATCGTCAAAGTGATATTCCCCTTTACAATTGTTGAAAAGACGCCATTTTGAAAACTGCTGCAAAAGTCTGACACTCAGGACCAAGCAGTCAGTTTGCACTACCTGCCACTTTTGCCTGTTTTCCCTGTCAGAGCTGAATGATTAATATTTTTGAAAACCAATTTTGGGCTATAGAAGTTTCATAATCCATTTTAATTATTGTTGTTTCAGTTGTTTTGTTTATTTATTTTGGATATTGAATGTTTTCCTATTCCAGTGTTAAATGTTCATTAGAATTTATTTTTTTTGAGGGAGTGCACTTTCATTAATATGCCATTATCACGGTAGTAGTTGAAAATTGACAATATTACTGTTTATCGCGATAAATTCTGGGACAATTTATCATCCAGGAAAATGTGTTACAGTGCCAGGCCAAGTTATTAGTGACAAAATCTGCCACTGAACTAGTTCGTTTCAGCAATGCTAAGGAACTATTGACTTAAGACAAGCTCATATGTTTAGCTGAAAAGTCACTTGTACTTGTTTTATTTCAAGCGTACCAAGATATTTGCATCAGAAACTAGAAAACAAAACTTGGTAAGGTTTTGTGTTTTTGCAGTGTAAGGCCAAGTTAAGTGTACAGTATGCTTTTGTTTATGTTTCTCGTCAGGTGTGGCTAATTTCTTCAACGCCAGCTGCATTCCTGGGGCTAACGCGGCTGGTGACCCTGCGTCTCTATGTCAGCTGTGCAAAGGAGACGGAAAAGGACAGCACAAATGTGAAATGAGCGAGCAAGAAATGTACTACAGCTACGAAGGAGCATTCAGGTAGCACAAGCATTCATTTTATCAATCAAACCTTATTCACAAAGCATGTTTTAAAAGGCCAGGGGTAATAAAAAGTGTTTTTACAGAGGTTAAAAGCAGAAAGAAGGACATGAAAAAACAAGCATACAGACAACACTGCAAAAACACAAAATACCAAAATATTACCATGTATTTTTGGTTTAGTTTCTAGTGCAGATATCTTAGAAATAAGACAAAACTAACTTGCATGCAACTTTTAGGAAAGATATTGGAGCTTGTCTTAAGTAAATGATTCCTTAGTACTGATAAGTGCTAGATCCACTGGCAGATTATTTCACTTATATCACTGCACCGTTACCTAGCAACCCCAGCCAAGCCCAGCCTGTAACCTAGTAACCGAGTTCTAGTTCCACTGGAAGATTACTTTACTTTTAACATGGGACAATGTCCTATTGTAAGTAAAATAATCCACCAATGAACCATTTGAAAGAAGGTTTGTTGTGGTTTATTTTTACATGTTTGACCAACATATTATTATTCAGTTTCAGTTTCTTTATCATTTATTTTTCATTGGATGTTTTTCTCCCTAATTGTACTGACTGAACAAATTAAAGTTGTTTTTGCATGTTTGACCAAGCTTGTGAAATGGTTGGTGTGTTTAAATGTGCTAAATATGAAAAGGTCACTGTTTTAGGTGTTCCTCAAGAAGTAAAGGTGCAAAGATTTTTTAAAACATGCAGAGTTATAAAATAAATTTGTAATTTAGTGCATTTATGTCTGCGTTTTAAAAAATGAAACATCTTCAGTTAATTCAGCAGCGTCTCTCTGTATCGGATCGATATCAGCTGATACTAAATCTAGATATCGGAAGTGAAAACGGTGCATCAGTTCATCCCTTAAAGCAACTATGGTGTTCGATAAGGGTCAATTTTAGATATCTTGGAAGACGCCATGTTAAATAAACTATTAGAATGTAGTTAGAGCATTTTGGTTCAACAAATACTTTCAGGAAGAGAAGATATGTTTAAATTCTCTGTAGATTTTTTCGTTTTTTTAGAAGAACGTGATGCAAATATGAATCTAAATATTAGTCTCTAAATATGCTTGAACCTAAATATTTAAATTAAAATGGAAAAATAAAATGAGGTCACTGATTTAGGTGTTCCTCAAGAAGTAAAGGTGCAAAGATTTTTTAAAGTTTTGATTTTGCTAACGTTTACTGACAAAATTGCAATTTAAAAAAAGAATCTCAGCATCTGTTTGTTCTGATGTTTTCTCTAGATGTTTGGTTGAAGGCGCTGGGCAGGTGGCTTTCACCAAACACACTACTGTTGCAGAGAACACTGACGGTAAGGACTAAGAAAAGCTTTTGAGTGTTTGTGATAAATTAAATGGCTGACCTGTTATTTGTGCTGCAGGTCGGGGTCCGTCGTGGGCCCAATCCTTGTTGTCGTCGAATTATGAGCTGCTGTGCAGAGACGGGACCAGAGCTCCTGCCTCCCAGTGGACTCGGTGCCATCTGGTTCGCGTCCCGTTTCGTGGCGTCATGGTTGGCAGTGACATCACTCCCTCTGTGGTTTTCAACATGCTAAGTGAAGGCCTGGTACGTAAAAAGTCCCATAATCCAACTCAAATGTATTTAGCAACCCCAGAGAAGTTCAGCCCGTCACCTAGCAACCCCAGAGAAGCTCAGCCCGTCACCTAGCAACCCCAGAAAAAAAATCTGGTCTCCACTTTATACCTTGCACATGTACAGAGCTAAATAACTTATATTTTACTGTCATTCCTGCACTTTATATTTTATATTTAGATTTATATTCATATTTTATACTGTATTTTATTTTATTCTGGAGTAACCTCACAACATTGGAACCTCAAACATTGTCCTGAGCCGTATGCAACGAAATTTCGTTCTGTATACACCCTGTGCATGCAAAATGACAATAAAGTCAGTCTAAGTCTAAGTCTAAGTCAGAGAAGCTCAGCCCATCACCTAGCAACCCCAGAGAAGCTCAGCCCGTCACCTAGCAACCCCAGAGAAGCTCAGCCCGTCACCTAGCAACCCCAGAAAACTGAGCAGACTAAATTGTCATTATATAAGAATCATTTTGTGCAAAAAATTTAATGAACATGTTTTGTTTAGACTAGCATTTCTCAACGGGGGCGTTCAGGGGACAGCAGGGGGCACTGGCTGAATTTTTTACAAAAGGGGGGCGTTTGCTCCAAGGTAAACTTTACACCTTAAATGCACAACAATAGTTTAGACTTTGAGCAACTTGCTAAAACTGTATTGTGTAACATTAAAACATGCTTGGCTGCATGTTACCGATTTCCGCTCTTCTCCTCTTCAGTGTCTGTTAGCTTCTTGGAGCAGCTCCGCCCTGCTGTCACTGGCAGCTCCACCGCATCAGTTCAGCGTTACACCGACTGATGACGTTGCTGTGATTCATTGTCTGGTGTCTGATTTTCAAATATTTTATGTTTTATTGAGGATTTTTGTACATACGGTCTGGAAGTGCTGTGATCATGTCAAACAGCAACTTATATTAAAACGTGTTTTCTTGTCCGTCTGGATTTGTGCGCTTCCATGGAAGGACAACAGAAAATCACTCTTATAAACATGTAATGACTAAAATCATGGAGGGGAAAATTTTTCTGTGTATCCCTCAGAAAAATTAACCAAGTTAAATAAAGAAATCCCTCCATGGGTGATACCACGATACAGAGCGTTCATTTTACAGAGTTAACATCGGTGCTGAAAGTGATCCGGTATGAAACTGTAACACTACAACACTTTTGAATTTTAATCATCAGAATATTTGAGCTAAAAGGTTTACATCAGTCTGCTGTTCTCCGTCGATACGCTTCCCGACCGCTACGCACCCTAGAGGGTAAAAAAATCAACAACAAAAAAACGACGCGCACGTTGCGCAAAACTCTGAAACAGGAAAACCAGGACAAAGAGCGGAGCAACAAACTTGATGTGAATCAGGATCAGAGAATCCGGCGCTGGACAGCGAAACATCAAGAGCTTATAGTGGAAGATCAGGTGAAACTCATGATGATTTAGCGGCGCAGCAGGTGAAGATTACTGGTGAGCGTCAATACAAACGATAAAATAAAACTAGCAACAGGAAAGAAACTAAAGACGACATAACAATAAACCAAGAGAGGAGAATACTAATCAAAGAAAAGTAAATGGAAATGAATGAAGAACAAAATGTAAGAATAAACTAAGAAACTAAAGTAAATACAGATGGCAAGACCTTTTGAACAATAATTAACACAGAGGACTGTATGGCAAGAACAAACAGACACTGTTTTCAGATAAAAGGTAAAATAATATTGTTGAAGTTCGTTGTGTTTGTTGAGACCACATCTAGAAGAAATATACTTTACAGACGATAACAGTAATAAGGAGCTCATGGCTTATTTATGTTTTTAATTACAATAGATTGGATATATTTATTTCTTCAATATTACTTTTCATGTCAGTGTTAATGTAATGAGGCTGTTTAGTGACTCAATGACACTTTCAGTTTGACAAATTAGGATTTGACTAAGAACCAGCTTTGTTCTTTGCAATTTCTGTCCAGTAAAACTATTAATCTATAAATCAATAGTCAGGTTTAAAGATATAATCCACGTTTCTGTCCCATATTTTTATGGCATTAAAAGGATCTGGAACTTTAGTTTTTCCACTGAAAAACCTCTGGTCAGTTTGTGCAAGATTTAGCAACCAGCATCAGAAAACGGCTCAGAACAGGAACATGTTTTCCACTCTGATTGGCTGCTGTTAGGCCTGCTGATTTTAACTTGAATGTTCATTCATTGCATTTTTTGTAGACGCTTCTAAAAATGCTTTTTATTCCCGTCGCTTTTTTGTTCTCTGGGAAATAATTTTTTATGATAAATACGGAAACAAGCATAAAAACAAAAACATCAACAATAGTGATAGTAATATTAATAGCAAAATAAGATTCAGTGCAAAGAAGCCTACAAATTCTTTGATGGGGCGGTGAGGAACCTGGATAATGGACAGGGGGGCGCTGGCCCAGTTTAGACCGTAGATCGACCCTGACCCGTTCAAGGTCACCTTTAAGAGAAACCTCTGTCTCTTTTTTTTTTAAGGCAAAGTCAGATTTCAACATGTTTTCTTCAGCGGACTACGGTGGGGAAAATCTTCTGTTCTCTGACTTAACCACCGGGTTTGAAGTGGTCGAGGCGGACGACCCGGTCAGGTGGATGAGCACCAACTATTACAACGTCATGAAAGCCATGGACTGCACACCTCAAGGTAAGCTACACCGCTAACGCCTCATCTAAAGCTGAACAAGCTAGTGCTAACATTTCAAATAGCATAAAAAAATCACGGTAATCCATTTAACTAGTTTATAACATTTATTACAAGAATGTTAACATGAATTTGTTTCCCACAAAACAAAAATGATAAAACCATAAAACAAGTTACATTTACTCAGTTACTAGAGTAACTAGAGTAAAAGTAAGAAAGATTTTTCTTTTAGGAGTATTTTTACTTTTACTTGAGTCATTTTATCCTGAAGTATCGCTACTCTTACTTTAAGAACAACTTTGTTTTAACCAAACAATCACCAACACAGACGCACACCTGCGGTTTTTGTGTACGTTTTACATGGAAAGAAATTGATTTAGATACATTTTTCTTTTGCCTGATTTTGTAATTACATTATTTATGTGAATTATTTTTATTTTGGTCCTTAAAATACCAAACTTTCCACATAAATTTTGGAATTTACTTTTAGAAAACTGCAAAGCAGCTGAAACACAGAGTTCCTTTAAATCTGGACTTAAACCTCACCTGTTTAGAGTTTCTTTTGAACCATAATTAATGAAATATTGACCAATGTGTAATGTTGGCAAAATGTGATATTTAATGGTTTTCTCAGTTGCTGGCTGCGTGATATTTTTTTCTGTTACTTTTTATTTTTATGTTTTTTTGACGTAAAACTCTTTAAATTGCCTTGTTGCTGAAATTTGCTACCCAAATAAACTCGATCGATTGATTGATGACTCTAGTTTTGGTCCGTCTTGTTAACTCAGTACTTGAGAAGCCTTTTCACCAAATACTTTTTTACTCTTATTTGAGAATAAAACTTGGATGGCTACCAAGAACAGAAAGTTTTTAGGTGCTGCTACCTCTGAGTAAAACAGAGCAGAAGGTAATTTAAGGTGATAAACTACCAAACTACCCGTGTTTTTGTGCAGATATTCCCTCTGCCATTCGATGGTGTGTTTTGTCGAGCGGAGAGCAGCAGAAATGTGCTGATATGGGCGCCGCCTTTCAGAGCAAAGGTCTCACTCCCACCGTCAGCTGTATCCACGGCGCCTCCCTGACTGACTGCATGGCCAAGATCAAAGTAACTAAAACTAAATCATGTTTAGCTTTACTGCTTTGGTCTAACGAATGCTTCACAGGTTCCCATCTTCATAATTTTGCAGAACAACAATGCGGACGCCATGACGTTGGACGGAGGGTACATTTACACAGCGGGTAAAGACTACGGCCTGGTTCCCGCTGCCGCCGAGAGTTACACAGGTAACAAAAACAAAACAGCATGTTTCCACAGTCTGGCTCTCATACGCCCCATTTTCTCCTTTCTAGGCGAGCGTGATGGTTCCTCATACTACGCAGTCGCAGTGGTGAAGAAAAGCAGGACCGACATCCGTAACCTTGACGACCTGCGTGACGGTCGCTCCTGTCACACCGGCTACGGTCGCACCGCAGGCTGGAATATTCCCGCATCCGCTCTCATAGAGAGAGGACTGATCAGCCCGAAAAACTGCCGGATTCCCCAAGGTCAGTGCAGGAGCGTCGATCGATAATATCAATAATATTGATAATATCGATAATATCGATACCGGTGTCGGATCCATACTTTAGCTTCAGATTCCCTCTTATCACTTTGATTTGTTTTTCTGTTATAGTTTCTAGGGCTGAAACTATTAATCCGATTAATTGTGATGAATTGATTATTGAAATAATCGTCTACTAATTTACTAATCGATTATTGATATCTGGAGTATACACAGAGTTGCGTAGGAACTAGTTACATTTACTCATTTACATTTACATCGAGTAACACTTTTGAAAAAAATTACTTTTAAGAATATTTTTACTATGTCGTACTTTGAGTAATTTTATTATAAAGTATCTCTATTCTTACTTGAGAAAAATGACACAGACACACACCTGCAGTTTCTGTTAAAGTTTTATAACTTTTTTATTGAATGAAACTAATTTGGAAAATTTTCTTTTGATGAATGTTGATAATTTTTGGTTATTTTTATGAATTATTGTCAATTTTGTTCTTAAAGTATTAAAATGTTAACTTTATATATCCATCAGATGATGTAATTTTTAAGTGATTTATAATTTGATCACTTACTCTGTACTTTTAACTAAATACTTTTTTACTCTTGAATAATTTCAGGATGGTTACTTTTTACTTTTACTTGAGTAAAAATATGTTGAAGTAGTTCTACTCTTACTTGAGTTCAGGTTTTGGGTAATCAACCCACCTCTGAGTTGTACAGACTCAAAGAAAAAAAACAATTTGCTGGAAGAACAACATCCTAGAGGAGTAATTAAACTAAAACTGTACAAAAATATAAGATAAAAAAACCTTTGTCTGTAAATATGTTTACCCAAAGCTTTTAGCTTCTCTCCTTTCAATTCTGTGAAATTGTTCATGGTAATTTTTTGCAGAGCAGGTAAAAAAAAAAAAAATACGAATTTACCCTGAAATTATTTTTGCATTTTTAACTGAAACATTTACAAATAGATTGTGGCGTCTGAGAGCTTTCAGCTTGATAATTTTGTCAGACGGTACAAAACGTTTGGACACCTTTGAGTTGATGTTTGGATATTAAAATCCTAATTTGGACACAGATTCTGGTGATTCATCCTGAACTGCTAATCTCTTGTCTCTGCGTTTTCTGCTTCCTCTGATTGTTAGCGGTGGGAGGATTCTTCGAGAAGAGCTGTGTTCCTGGCGCCAACCAAGACGGTTTCCCCAAGAACCTGTGTGAACTGTGTGTGGGAGACGACTCGCAGCAGAATAAATGTGAAAAAGGAAAAGATCGGTACGATGGATACGACGGGGCGTTCAGGTACCGAAACCAACCCTGTTGTTTTTAACACTGGACGTAAACTTTGAATAATTATGAATATTTCATCTAAATGTCATGGTGATGGACAGATTTTTAGAACATTTTTCCTCCATTTAAGTTGTGGAAATTTATATTTAAGTAAAAGTGACTTGTTATGTTTTTATTTAAGGTGTAAAAACAGTAATTTGCTCATTCAGGTGTCTGGCTAGCGGGGACGGAGACGTAGCTTTTGTCAAGGATTCCACCGTCTTCCAAAACACAGACGGTGAGAAATCTTTCAGAAATCGTCTCAGAGGTTCTGACGGCTCCAGGAATTAACTCGACCGTCGTCGTTTCAGGTCATTCGACGGAACCCTGGGCTGCAGGTTTGGTGTCCACAGACTTCCAGCTGCTCTGTTCCCAGGGAACCAAAGCCGAGGTCTCCCAGTACCGGCTGTGCAACCTGGCCAGAGTTCCCTCTCACGCCGTCATGGTGCGCCCAGAAACCAACATCCACGCCATCTACGGACTGCTGGACCGCGCACAGGTCAGTCCAGTCCAGAGTTTAGTCAAAACTGTTAAAACTTTGACTTAAGTCTGGCACCACACTTATTATTTATAATGGAAATTAATTATTTTTAAGTGACTAATCTTGAAGGACACTGTAAAATGTCAAATTGAGCAATTACATGGTTAATGGAAACACAGCTAGTGCTAATGTACAGAAAGATTTTCTGATTTAAGACGGACTTTAATGCAAAACTTAACTTTAGCAGTGATTCTGTCGTTTCTCCAGTTTTCCTGTATCTCTTCCTTTGTCTCTGCAGACCCACTTCAGCAGTGACACCGGTTCTGGTTTCAAGATGTTCGACTCTCAGGGCTACGAGGGCACAGACCTGATTTTCAAAGACTCCACTGTTCGCATCGTCGGTGTTGGCGACAAAAAGACGTACCAGGAGTGGCTGGGTCAGGATTACATGAACTCACTGGAGGACATGGAGTGCAGCTCCTCAAACACAGGTGAAATTATTTGGTTTTCTGAGAAACATTAATACTCTTAGGTAATATTCAGACTTATTATTAAAATGAATCATACGGACAAATTCTACTGTAATTGCATGGATTCCAATTAAATTCTAGTTATAAAATGGTGCAATTAAGTCGAGTTTATTAGATTTTTACTGAGAAAACCCTGTCAGTTGTATAGAGTCGCCTAGCTTGCTGCAATCTTATAATAGAACATATTTATTTTGCATAGAGTTCTTATGTTTATAGATATTCCACATGCTAAGCTAGATTTAACAGGAAGTAAGCTCCATCAGAGCCTCACAGCGGCTTAGTAGGATCAGTATAGACAGAAAAAAGACTAAATTTACGCCCAAAAACTCAAAAATATTTAGATTAATCTCAGAAATATTCTAGAAAAAACAAGGAAATTTCAGTATCAAAAGTTGAACATTTGCAAAAACAAAAATCTAGATTTGAGATTAATCTCAGGGATTTTTGTGGAAAAAATGTGAAAATTTCTGAGTTTTAAAAGTCAAAAATTTTCAAGAAAAAAATTCTGATTTTGAGATTAATCTCAGATATTTTCTAGAAAAAAGGAATTTATATCTTATATCTCTGTTTATATCTCTAAAAGTAAAAAAAAAAATTGCTAGAAAAGAAATCTGAAATTTTTAAATTAATCTCAGAAATTTTCTCCAAAATATCTTGGAACTTTCTGAATTTGAAAAATGAAAAATCTGCTAGAAAAAAAATCATGAATTGTTAGATTAATAATAAACGGATAATAAAATGTCATTTATAATGCACTTTACATATAAATCCCAAAGTGTTGATTAATCTTAGAAATTTTCAATTTTTCGTTTTTCATTTTTCAGCTTTTTTAGACCAGAAAAAGTAAATTTCCACCAGAAAATTTCTGTGATTGATTTCACGTTCTTAAGTTTTTCTTTTTTAGAACATGTTTCACTTTTGAAACTCAGAAATTTCCAAGTTTTTTCTGGAAGATTTTTGACATTAATCTCAAAGTTTCAGATTTTGTTTTTTTTTTTTTTTGGCAGATAGTTACTCATTTTTTTCATAGCCCTCATATAAAAATGAATGAACCGAATGAATGAAAACTGTTTTTGATATTTTCTGATTTTCGTTGCAGCCGTCTCCTCTGCGTTGCTGCTGCTGGTTGCGTTGCTCAGCCTCATGTTGACCAACGTCTGGATGTAACACAGCGACTCCAGATTCACCTCTAGACTTGTTTCTTCTTCACACACATTATCCCACACTGTCAATCGCCTCTTCATCACTTCTCTTTTTCTTTCGCTGCTTTTTAACTCGTTTGATTGCGGTCTAGTTAAATCAGTTTGTAGCTTCAGGCTAGTTGCTTTCTAGAAACCCAATCCAGTTTGTTTGTGTGTTAATCTACAATCTGGGGATAAAAGAGCTGATTGGAGCAATAAAGAGAAACGGAGCACATTGTCTTTGTTTGGCAGAGATTTGACAACATGTGAGAAGAAGATGGAGGGCGCCATTTTGTTTACGGAGGGTGGGTTGCCATATCAGTGTGTATGCTGCCACCTGTTACAGTCACACAGCGCCTCATCAAAAAGCTGATTTTTAAAGTTTACAAAAGCCGCTTTAAATAGGTTACCGTCATATTTACCTCAAAGAAAATACACTAAAACTCAGAAAAAAGTTTGGTTCAATTATTATAAAAAATGAAGTTTATTTCTCACTTCTTCTGACCAAAACAAACTTATCTTTATATGTATATTTCTTAGTTTTGTTGCTCCATTTTATTTTGTTTTAAACTGCTGATTGTTGTGTATTTTCCTACAATGAAAGATTTATTTTTATATGACGTTCAGGTGCCATATCAGTGTATATGTACTGACTCATGCTGTCAGACGTTGATGCATTCTCTTCCTTCTGATAGAGATTTATTTCTTTGTGAAATGATGAAACGTGTGACTAATATTTAGTTGCCAGGCCAGTGTGTCTGCATAAGTATTACTGCATTAAGCGGCTGCTGTTCTGTGCTTGTCTAAATTAAATAAACATGTAATCAAAATGAACATGAGTCATGTAATTTATTCTTTAAAATATTGATTTTTGACATATTTTCTCCAACTGTTCCAGCTTTTCTTATTTTGCATTTCTTTTTTTAAAAAAGTTTCCTTCTCATTTCCATGTTCTCCAACAGTTTTATGCTGAATGTTTTTGTTAAATGTCTAAAAATACATATTATATTAATAAATTATGACAGTTTTTGGAATAATTTCCGATTTGATAAATAAGTAGTCTTTCTCACACAGCTCAAAATATTGCCAACTCCAAATTTTCTTTATATATTTTGCATCTTTACTCACTTTGGAAATAATCTGGTATAAATTAGAGTCTTTATTTAAACTGTAATGGCAGATAAATTTATTATATATACATACAGATACATCTTTACACATTTAAAAACGTTTCCAGCAAATATGTTTTACGAGTACAGAGCTGCCGAAGCTCTTTGGCAGGACAGCCTGTTTTTGAATTTCACAGTGAAGAAAAAAAAAAGATGTGTAGGTTAAGGTGGCTATAAATAAAAATGGAGCGAAAGTCCCTAAATTAAAGGCATTTGATGATGTTTCAATTGTAAAAGTGTGAATAAAGTGATACTCTTCTCATTATCACGGCTTATATCAGACGGTATATCGATATCATGGCTTTATTCTCGTAAATTTTATTTTATTGTAACTTTTTTCTTAGCATGGTCCTTAATGTCCGTCGTAGTAATACTCCAATATTAGTTTATCCAGAGTTTTCCCCCTCTCCAATACAATAAAAACCATTTCCGTGTGTTTTAAAAAACAACAAAAAAGTGAAGTTAATCTTGAAACAAGAGAAGGTGCAAACCAGTTATGCTTGTCAGCTTTGTTGAGGCAGATTGTTAGACTCACATCAAACTGATATTTCCTCATTCAGACCTAAACTTCAACATAATCATCAGTCCTTTCAGCAGCCCAGAAACCCTCCGGTCTCCTTTACTTCTTTATCCGCCTGGAGCCATCTTTCCATCCTTCCTTCACCTCCTTCACGAACGTCTCCCGGACTCTGCGCAGGCGGTTGCTCGCCTCCTCCAGGTCGCCGGGGACTCTGCTGGCTTCCTGTCGGACCTGCCGCAGCGTCTGGGACCGCATGACTCGCTCCGAAGTGTCCCGGCCGGCGATCTGAGCCTTGGTGAGGGCGTACGCCGTAAGCTGAGCCGCCCTCCGGATCGGACGGGACTCCGCCAACTTCTCAATAACCTGGAGGTTGTTGACGAAATACGCTAACATGCGAGATAGCATTTTGTCCGCAGTCGGTTAGCTGCTGCTTCTCTCCTTTTTTCTTGACCTCTTTCAACCCTGCAGTGATATCAGTTTTCATTAAGGATATAAATAATACATATTTTTATGTCAGTACAAATTTTACTTACTTCAGCTGAAGTTGGATTTAAATGACATAGAGACAGCGGATGTTTGGTAACACAACAAGAGAATTTTCTTCTTCTTCCGGGGTCACTGTAATCTGCATTCTATTGAGTTGTATTACTGCCCCCTGCTGGATGTCAGGAATATTTCGATCCGCAGCCGAGAATAAAAAACAGGCATAAACTGATGAATAAAGGGCAGGAGTTAATTGATGTGAGATACTACAAAGTTTTAATTGTTGAGCTAAGATATTTTATTCATGTTATTTTTCTTTTCTAAACTAGACAAATGTGTTCCCATTGAATTGTCTAGAATAATATTAAAAAAACCAACAGACACAGAGGCTGTCTGGGAAAATGCAGCAGAAATACACACACACACACACACACACACACACCCACACACACACACACACACACACCCACGCACCCACACACACACACACACACACACACACACACACACACACACCCCACACACACACACAATTATTTGGTTTTCATTATGAAATTATAATAAAAATGTCACAATACATATTACATTATTAAATTAAATGTTAATTAAAATGAGTAGACGTATAAACAGTCAACTTTATTATATTACATACAACATAAAAATACAAATGTAAAAAAAACAAGCTTTTTCGACTTTACAAAATAATAAGTATTTATAAAAACAATTTAACTCATTTTTTACTGTACAAAGATAGGGACGGTTTTAACACAGTCCCTATCGATATTCTTTCAAACTTGTATTTTAAAGAAAACACGTTCTTTGACCGAAATGATATTGATATGCAAATAAAGTTATCTAAATCTGAAGGCAAAAGTATAATTTGGAAAGAAAGCAAGAAGATATGGGAAGATAGGTGGGTAAATGAAATAAAAGGAAGACATTTATTTAGAATACAAAAAACAGTCGATGTAGAAAGGATCAGAGGATTAAACAGGAGGGAAGAGATAATTATAAATAGAATACGAACTGGGCATAGTTTCCTAAACGGAACTCTTTTTAAGATGGGGAAACACCTTACTGGTTTATGTAGATGGTGTGATGAAGTAGAAACAGTGGAACATGTTTTGATTAAATGTAGGAAATACGCAAGTCAAAGAAGATTATTAAAAACAGAAATAGGTGTTAGTAGGGAATTGAAATTTGACAAGGTGATCGATCAGCTGAATAGTATTGAGGGGAAAAAGAAGATTTTTCGTTTTTTAAAAAACACTGGGATTTTTAAGAGTCTTTGAGGAGTAGGTGGTAGGAGGCAATAGAGGGCAGTAGTGCAACATAATTGGATGCAAGCTGCCGTTAAAATCTAAAGAAGAAGAAGAAGAAGAAGACCGAAATGTTCAGTCCCAATATCCTCCGGGATGTTTATCCGGTAACACCAGGTGGTGAACTACATCCGGTCGTACTGCTCGTACATCCGTTTTTCATGAAGGGATTTTCTAGCTCTCTTAATTTGTTCATTTTTTCACATTTTTTCAGCTCTCCTACTCTGTAACCATGCGGCTGCTGTTGCTGGTTGTAATGGCGGCCATCTCCCTCGGCCCCGCGGCGGTTAGCGGAGCCGACAAGAAGAAGCTCCAGATCGGGATCAAGAAGCGAGTGGACAACTGTCCCATCAAGTCCCGCAAAGGCGACGTGCTGAACATGCACTACACCGGCAAGCTGGAGGACGGAACGGAGTTCGACAGCAGCATTCCCCGGGACCGGCCGTTCACCTTCACCCTGGGAACCGGCCAGGTGATCAAGGGCTGGGACCAGGGCCTGCTGGGCATGTGCGAGGGCGAGAAGAGGAAGCTGGTCATCCCGGCGGAGCTGGGCTACGGAGACCGGGGAGCTCCGCCGAAGATCCCCGGAGGAGCGACGCTCATCTTCGAAGTGGAGCTGCTGAGCATCGAAAGGAGATCGGACCTTTGACGTAGAAATAAATCACGGCTTTAAAGAAATTTGTAAGTATGTTTTGTTTTCTTACATGTTAAAACTGGGTTTAATTACTCAGTTACATTTACTTAAGTAACATTTTGGGCGAAACGCACTTATTTTCACTACTACTTTTATAAAGATAAATTTTATTATTTAGTATTTCTACTTTTACTTGAGTAAAAATATCTGAGTAACTTAAGTGAATGAATAACAAGATTATTTTCAGTGATGTTTAGAGTAACCAAAAAATTTACTCAAGTAAGAGTAGCACAAATCCAACATATTTTTACTCAAGTAAAAGTAAAATTATCCGTCCAAGAAAATGTAAAAGTTACTACCAACAGCTGGCTTGACTTGGAGAAATTTTAATTCTCCAAATTATAGCTATGTTACAAACTTAATTATTTTAAATGTGGTCTTTAAAATACTAAAACTTCCACATAATTGTACTCGCAGTAAAGTACACCACTATGTACTTGGAAGTTGATTAAGTAATTCACAAGGCAGATTAACACACATTTCTATATTTTTTCATAGTTTTATTTTACCTAATTTGATTTAAATTAATCTCTTATTTCAAATTGGTTAGATTATTTTTTTCTACTTTGTTACTCTTGTGACTCTGTTTTAGATGACTAGTGCTTAACTTTTACATGTTTTATGCTATAAAAAGCAGGATTTTATTTACATTTAAACATTGCAAGATAATAGTTTTACATTTCTGTTTTCTTTTTAATACGAGATCTTCCTCTGCAGATCACAAATTAAATCTAGATTTGGCTTCTTCTTCTTATCTGAGTATTTTTTTTCTTTTTTCAGAATCCAAGAATTGCTGCTGCATTACGTGGAGACCTCCTGACTTTTGAAGAATGATCAAGAAGATTAAAATCAAAACCAGGGAAATGAATCTAAACCCCAGCAGAGCCTCTGTTCTGCTTTTAGTAGGACATAAATGATCGTATGATGTAATAAACGATGATATTAGGCAGTAAAGTCCAGCTTTTGTTCAGGATGACATCACACCACTTCATCTGTTTATTTTTGCTTCATGAAAACTTGTTTACATTTCTACATTCCTCTTTCACAATTGATTGACAGTAAATCAGGTAAAACTGAGGCAGGGGCCAAGTGATTATGAATCATTTTTGTTTTGTAATTACAATAAAATGTTTCCCTAACTTTCCTTTTAAGCGCCGGTGATTATTTTTATGTACGTTGTTTAGCTTTGGATAATTAATGTCTTCTGATTGTGGAAGAGCATCCTGAACACTTCTGATTTGCAATAAACCAACACTGAAGTTTCATTTATTTATCAAAATAAATGAAACGTGTTCATAAGTCAAAGTAGAACAATTTAGTAGAAACAAGCAGAAGATTACTGAAGGCACTAAACATATAAAAAGATAAAATACACCTCAGAAATATCTTAAAATGTTGAAATATACAATATTTTTATGAATTAGGAAGAAAAGAGTAACAATGGTTTATGGTGCTGTTGCATACAAGATATATTTTAATCCAGGCACACAAGCTGAAAAACTAGTTAATGTAAATAAAATTTAGGGCAAAAAGAGAATTTAACTGGGAGGAAATGTAGGTTTTTCTCTCACAAAAAAAATTAATTGCGGGAAATGTGTGTAATAGATATTTTATATACATTATTATAGCTGCGGTGTACATCACGTTAGTACCCATTATGGAGTAATAGCTTGCTACCAGCAGAGGGCGCTGTTTATAACCATCCGTGGTGGCGGAGCTTTTTAACTGACGCACACCTGAACCGGAAATTCTTGTATTCCGTTTCTGAGTGTTGAAAACAGCAGCAGAGCGTTTTGCTGCGATTCCTCCACAATGTCCGCGAAGCTAAACGCTTTGACTAGCGATTCATACACCGAGGTCAGTCAGTACAGAGACCAGCACTTTAAGGTGAGTGAGGAAGAAACTTTTTAACGGCGACGTGGAAGTTAAATTAGCTTAAACTGTTTTACAAGTTAGCCAGCTGTGAAGCTAACGGCTAAAGTCTTTGAATGAGCGCCGTTGTTGCTATGATGTAGTTTAACCCCGAGATTCGCTTGAATTTGCTGCACATATAATCAAAAAATACTGGCTTATACTTGTTTAAATGTGTCATGATATGAGGAAATGTGCCTAACTCAAACCGTGTTTAAAGTGGTTATATTTTGCTCCGTAACTTCTGTCTGTCTTCATCTACTTTTGTTTAATCACCAACAAATGGAAGGAAAAATTGTTTTAAATTGTAATTTCCAGCCATGATTTGATAATGAAACACTATAATTTACATTTTCCAATTTTGCGCTTTTATTCAGTTATAAAGAAACTCCATTTAAAAATTCAACTCAGTTAAAAAACAATTCGTTTTTAGCCATACTTTTGCTGTTCAAGATACTTTTTTTTATCACAAAATGTACAAACATTGAAATTTCTCCTCAGAGAAACACAAACCACATAGATAAAATCAAAACTTTGATAAAATTCTTGCATTAAAAACTTTTTTTTTCAATACATTTTTGGAAAAACATTATTTTACTGTAGATTTAGGATATCCTTGTTTAATTCCCTACAGTTTAATTTATAAGAGACTCATTTTAGATGGGATTTGAAATGTTAGCTTTCTCAGAGTATTTTTTATTCACATTTTTTCTGTTTCTCCTGCTGTAGGGGAATCGCTATGAACAGGAGAAGTTGCTGAAGCAGAGCAATACTCTATATGTGGGGAATCTCTCCTTCTACACCACCGAGGAGCAGGTACAACCCTCACTTATAATCTGACTTTAAAGTCTCATTAAAACATTTCAGGTCTATTTATTTTCGATTTGTGTTGTGAAAACAGGTGCATGAACTGTTTTCTAAATGTGGCGATGTGAAGCGCATCATCATAGGCCTGGATAAAATCAAGAAGACGGCTTGTGGATTCTGTTTTGTAGAGTATCCTTTCAGATTTTAATGTGCCAAACAGAGAAAAGAAAGGAAGTTTCCACACCCAAAATGTGTTTGCCTGACTGTTTTAACGAATTTAAACTCAGAGTGTGTGTGTGTGTGTGACACACGCCTTAGCTGCTGTTGTATCAGATATTACACACGGGGAGACGCGGAGAACGCCATGCGCTTTGTTAACGGCACACGGCTGGACGATCGCATCATCAGGACGGACTGGGACGCCGGCTTCAAGGAGGGCAGGCAGTACGGCCGCGGGAAATCTGGAGGACAAGTAAGAAGAACTTAAATGTTCATTAGAATTTAAAGTTTATTGATCTTTAAAAATGTGTTCCTGAATTACTTTAACCATTATATTACTTTAGAAATGGTCTCAAAGCAACAACATTATCGTTTATAACAGTAACTTCTGGGACAATTTATCATCCAGTAAAACCTGTTGTAATGACAGACCTGAATGTAGTAAAATATCCTGTCTGAGTCGTTGTTGTGTTTTTAATGTCGCCTCTGGTTGTGTTTGGTTTCTTCAGGTGAGGGATGAGTACAGGCAGGACTACGACCCGGCCAGAGGCGGCTACGGTAAGCTAGCTCAGCAGCATCGGAGCACAGAGAGACCGAACTCTTTTTAGACGGAGTCGGTGCCATCCCGTCCCGGACGGATTCATTTCCCAGCAACATCTGGAAAGACGCTAAAAAAAGGAGAAGGAGAACTTTACAGGTGGAACTTGGAGCTAAAGATGTGAAGGAAACTTTCTTTGGCTAAAACACATCTTTGTCCAACGTAAACAATTTCAGGCTGAGTGTTTTTTTTCTTTTTAAATTATTATTTTTTTTTTATTAAAGTTGAAAAGTCCAATAAAAAAAATTATAAAGTTATCAGATTAACTCTCCCTGTCTAGAAAGCATCGTTTGCTCTGAGTTTCTTTACCTGAATGAAAATTTGTCAAACTGTTTACCATTTATTTTAATAAAGGTGTTTTTTAAATAAATTTGAAAGGTTTCTTTTCTTCATATATATATATATTTTTTGTTGTTGTTTTCACTGGAGTTTGAAACATTTTACTGAAGATTTACAGGATTTCCTTTCAACTTTTATTTATTTTTTACTTTTGTAGCAAATTGACATAAAATTTACAAATTAAACTACACTTTAGATGGAAAATCAATGAAAGCAAAAATATACAGTTTTGTTCCCTGGTGGTCAGTAATTTATTTCTTTCAACATTCTTTTTATTTTAATTTATTTTTGCAGCGTGACCTGTTCACATTTTATTCCTGGTAAAAATGCAAAGCTCTCAATTTTGTCTGGAAAGTAACAAAATTAATCTAGAAGCACCTAAAATATTACAAATGCAGATTGAATTACAGCTGCATTAATCATGATCAATTTATGTGTCAAATTGTTTACCATAAAAAATCAATTTAGACAAAACTTGAGTTTGTTTTTTCAGTATTTATTGACATTTAAAGACAGTATCCAGTGATTTAGGGTTTGTTACATGCTCACACTTTGCTTCCGCCTCCTGATTGTTTATTTTTGTTTTTATTGTTGGCACCTTTGGCGGTTCACTGGTGGGGGCGGGGCTCAGCCAGCCCAGGTGTAGCTGGGCTGGTGGCGCACCTGAGATGGATGAGTGATGGTGGCGTCTACGAAGCTGCCGCAGCAGCGGAGATTTTGGGCGAAGAAAAATTAATTAAGAATACGGTGCGGGAGGTTCTGGACGGAAAAAAAGGACCTTCACCTCGGGACGGATCCACCCAGAGGGGAGCGTCGGAAGTTTTGGCCGGGATGAAGTTTGTTTGGGTTTGTTTTGGGAAAACCGGCTGGACGCTAAAGCATTTTAGCACCGGGGAGCTACACGCCTGCCAAGATCAACCACCGACTAAATCACCAGAGGTGCGTTTAGGAAAAGAGAAAAAGCTATATATATATTTAAAGATAAAGAAAAAAAAACTATTAAACGGAGCGGCGGGTGAATGAGGGATCGCCCTTTTCCAAAGGATGCCAGCTGGTCAAGGTGAGGTCAGCCCCGCCACGCTGTGTTCCGTCAGGTGCCCAGTTTAGTTTTCTTTATTTTGTTAATTTTTGTGTAAATTATTACCCACTTCGTTGCGGCTCCTTCTCTCCCGTAATCAGCATTAAAAAAATTAATAAGAACGAGCCAGGGTGAGAGTAGCGGGACGTAACAGGTTTCTGAAAGTACATATTTATTTTTTTAAGTTGTAAATCACGATTTGTACTTTTAGGCTTTATTAAGGTCACGTGTTTTTTGTTTTTTCCTGGTTTGGTTTTAGCATTCATATGTGGTTTGACGCAGCTATCTAATCAGTTTTTTGCTTGTTTTTTTTTTTTTCTTTTATTAAATTGATTTGATTAAGACAGCTCACATTAATCAACATTATCACAATTCATGGCAGTAAATTTGCACAATAACTAAAATTCATCCTTTTTTCCTAAGACAAGTAAACACAAAAAACAAATATTTCAATATAAAATTCACAAGACAGAACCAAATACACACAGCACCAAAAAAGAAACATTAAAAAGAAATAACTGACAGAAACGATATAAAAACAGGATTTAAAGACACAATAAGCTGTTTAAATGAATATATAAATATACTAATAAAAAAGAACGCTAGGTGGCAGTGTAGGCAAACACCATGATTCCCATTGGAGCTTTTTGCTAAAGAAAAAGATCGACTGGCATTTTAACCCTCTATGGCTAATATGGTTTTTTTTTCAAAGCTAAATTAAGCAATAAATCAAAAATCCTCATTAATGACCTCTGCACACTTTTCCTTAATTTTAACCCTATAAATTAAATTCAAATTAAGAAAAATACTTAAAATTTGAAGTTGTGAGGATTTTAAGATGGACGTGGGATCCGTTTGTCTCTAATCTCCTTTACTCCACTGCAGCTGGATCATCTGAAAGGGATTTAAACCTGTTTCTATTATAACAGAGAATCTCCACCAAATCTATAGGAGCTGCATTCGAGGATTTTCCATTTTTTATGCTTCAGCTGAAAAAGATGAAGCTCTCTGAGCCGGAAAACTGACTCCAGTTCATGTTTGGGTTTATTAGTCTGGTTGAAAAAGTTCAGATGGGGTCAAGTTGGAACTGAAGAGAGACAAAGGCAGAAATGATGGAGACACTATGCAAAAAAAGACTGAAAAATGGAGAGAAAAATACCCATAATTCCATTCTTTAAAGGCAGGATGAAGCAATGACGGAAAAAAAAATCATCTATCAACACAATAATGATCCAATTAAATCAGGAAATACTGCAGAGAAGTTAAAATGTAATTTCTATATCTTTATAAGAACAGAAATTATTGCTTGGTTTTATTAAATGTCTGGTTTCATAATCAGTCCATTCACCTATTTGTCTGATTATTATTTTTTGTTCATCTAATTTAGTTTAAAAATCTTCCATCCATAATATTTTTTAAGGACAATTTTGTTTGCAGAGACATCGTAATCTGTTTTATTTATGGTTTTGATTGTGTGTTATTTCAATTTCATTTGCTTTCTTGTATTTAACATTAATTGGAAATTGTCTCAAAACAATAATATCATTTATCGGAATAATTATTTCAGCAATTTATCATCCAGTGAAATTTATTGTGACATCAAGTCGTAATTCAGTGGCTTTCCTGAAGATAATGTCGAAAGGTTTTCTATCGAAGCCATAAAAGCGTTTTACTTTTATGTTATAAATGTTCTACACTGTAAAACTTAATTACTGCTCTTTACTTTAAAAAAGTAAGTAAACTCATTGCCTCAATCTTTTAGTTTTTATTGAATATATTAAGTATAAATGCATTTAAAAAAAAGCTAAATCCAAATAATTTATTTTATTAAAGTTATCTTAGTCAGTCACTATGCATTCAAAAATTCACTGGAGTTTAATTGAATGTTATAGAGTTTCTTCCAGTACAAAATTAAAGTTTATTAATCTTTGAGGAGCTTAAGTTATTATGTCATTATCAATATATTAGTCAAAAATTGTCTCACAAACAATAATAATATTATTGTTTTATCATAAAGTTAAACTTATCGTCACAGGTCTGGAAGTACTTGGATTTTTATTTTATTATTATTAAATTAAATGAAATTACAATATTCTAATTTATTGTAATGATATTTGGGACAATTTATCGTCCAGTAAAATCTATCATGACTGGTTTAGTTTCCACTGTAATTTGAGATTTAGTAATTTGTGTTATGTACACCACCTAATAAATCTTACAAATTTTTAAATGATTTAAAATAGTAAAGAGAATTAGACATTTTTTCCTTAAAATAAGGAATTTTGGCATCAAAAAATGTGTAGGAACCCTGTAAAAAAACACAAAACAATCAGATTTTTCTGTACAGGCCCAGAAGAAAGCATCACACTGCTTTGTATTTTGTTTAGTTTTGTTTCGGTCTGCCATAAAGGAAGAATTAATCTTTTTGGAGGCTGTAACTCGGTGTAGATGCCACTGTTGCTCCACTGAGCGCAAAAAGAATCACAGAAAAGGATTTGACAGACAGGCAGCTGCTGAACCTACAAATCTTTTCTCTTTCCACCGACTTTAATGTTTCATCATCTACTGTGTTATTCAATTTGTCATCCAGCACTCTGACAAGTGAAACAAATAAAACTGGAGCTTCAGCAGCTGGAATTTAGCTTGAATCTTTTAGCATAAACCAAATATGACTCCGGCTTTACAATAAATCAATTCTAATCAGAGTTTTTCTTTTCTTCCTTTTTTGAGGTAGCATAAAAATAATCATCTTACAATCTCAATCACAATCTCATGTTTTTTGTAGTCACCGTGCTAAATGATGCCTCCAAGCAAATGTTGATCTCAAGAACCATAAAAGGTTTGGATTTCATTCACCCACCTTTTTTATCAGGAATAGCAGAACGTTTCTGTCCTTTTCAAATTTTAGGGTTTATATGAGTTTTTTTTTTACATTTCATGGAATATATTACTGTAACCCAGCATGCTAGTGGTAGCCTATTTGCTATCATTAGTATTTTAGCTAGTTTTAGCTTTTTAGCTAATTTTGGCTTTTACGTGGGTTTTTCACACTGCATGGACAATTTCTTACCTTTCTTCTAGTCTTCAGCAGTTGGCTTTAAACTGCTTTTGCCATTTTCACCAAAAGCACACACTTGTATTTTCATAGGAAATGCACACTTTCTAGTATTTTGTTTTTCAAAATCAATGTGCATAATGGATTAATTTAAAGCCTTCTGGTATTTTGACGTGTTGATTTTATTTTCCAGCCACTTTTCATTTTGAAGGGTTGATTTTTCCAAAAGACTTAATGTTTCAATTGGCCAGTATGGGGATTGAACCCATGACCTTGGCGTTATTAGCACCACTCTCTTACTAGCCATACATAATGATGAGTATTCATCAATTTAAGATAAACTTCCATGATCTAAACACAATGAAGATTTGATAAAAGAGGTCATATTCTAATGTTTTTCAAAATCAACATGCATAGTAGTGAGAAAAGTATTTTTTTTTTAATTTACATTTCATGGAATATATTACTGTAACCCAGCATGCTAATGGTAGCCTATTTGCTATCATTAGTATTTTAGCTTTTTAGCTAATTTTGGCTTTTCTGTGGGTTTTTCACACTGCATGGACAATTTCTTACCTTTCTGCAAGTCTTCAGCAGTTGGCTTTAAAAAAAAAGCATTCAGCATTCACACTTGCATTTTCATAGGAAATGCTCACTTTCTAGTTTGTTCTGGCTTATAGAAAAACATTTAAAGTCAGTTTGGGAGTCTTACTTTTCTTAGGAATACATTAATCCAAATGTAAATGGGCTTTTAAGGGGAAGGAAAACCTTACTCAAAATGACTGGTGTAAAAATGCACATAAATTATTTTAAAAGGTCTCCACTGTTGTGCAAGTCAAAAACACTAAAAGCAGTGGTAACCTGCTGTAACATCAACATTGGGAATATATTCCATTTATAGATAATTTTGGCATGTTTTCTACCTGATTATGCTCACCTGTCTGAAGCAACAGCTGTCTGATAAAAAGCAGATGCACATAAATAATTTTAAACTCTTAAAAATACATTTCACATTTAAATGTGCAAGTAGACATTTTAATAAGTTGTTTAAAAAAGGCTATTTTTGTGAGTTTAGCCTTGTAAATGGAAACCAACAAGCTTAGAAGTTGCTTTCATGCAGGCCTGCTGCCTAAGTCAGTCACATGAAGTTTTATTGTGATAAATTCGAAGAATTTTGATTTATTATTGTTTTGATAAATTCCAGTTAATGACTTTTAAAACCTGTGAAACTGTCTGTATTTTTGGGATTGTCAGTTACAATCACAATTACAATGTAACAAATTTACTGAAAAAACTTTGAAAGTGAAACCAAAATTGCTGAGCTGTCTGCCACAGCTGCTCCTTCAGACCAGCGGCAGCAGCAATTAACAAAAACCTGTTGGAACTGAGCGTCTGCTGATCTTATACGAACTACTCACATCTAAGAGCGGTTGTAAACGGGATAATGGAGGCGCATTGTTGTGATGATGAACTGGAGGCGGAGCGTCGGAAAGTGTCTTAAAGAGACAGATGCCAAATTTCAAAGCATCAAAGACAAATTGACGTTAACTTAAGGATTATTTTCACACCTGATCCAGAACGCCCTGCGCTGCAGTCCACTTCCTGCTTTTGGATCGGTTTCCAGTCTGCTTTGTGACTTTATATGCATTGGAACCACTCCAGAGTTCACTTCAACCAAACAGACGGAGTTTTTTAGGTGGACCAGAATTCATTTACACCAAATGAACCAAACCTTCCAGCTGAACGGATTTGAGTTTGATTAAAACAGACTGAACTGCGCCAGTGTGAACACACCCCAAGTTATTTTAAAAAACAACTACAGGTAACAAAACTACTTCATTGTGTTATAAAATGGAAAACTCATAATACCCCCGTTTAAATAAAAAGTTTGACGCCATCACTTCTGTCTGTCGGATCCGCTGGACCCGGGAGTCTGGCGGGTCGTTATGGCTCAGAGGTTTCTCTGTGGTAAAATACTGGTTCTAATACCACGCTTCACAACACACTCAATACCCTGCAGTTTCTTCCTCTCATCCTTGTTACTCAATGTCTGCCACTATACACATGTTCCTCTTGTTCACACACTAAAGAACAATGTCAGCTGATCAAACACTTAATTTCAGCACCTAGAAATCCTACGATTCTCTTGTTAAAAAGAAAAAAAGCTTCAGCTCCCTGTCTTTGATATCATCGTTGTGGTCCAAGATGTTTTATGTGCAGAGACTTTTCATGCCTGAACTTCTCTTCACCTGGTCCCTCCTGTGATAATGTTCAGACTAATTAAACTCTTGTAATTTGAGGGGAATTTCTCAGTCAGTTTCGATTTTAGCTCTGTCCATTTCCTTCAACGATCGATTCGTGTTTTTTTTCCTCCTAATAGCATCACTTCCTTTGAAAGCCAAATGCATGCAGTAATTCTCTAATGTACAGAGCAGGTAAACACTTTTTGAAAGGAGATCATTGATAAAATGTTGTTTTTTTCCTCACAGTTTCTATTTTCAATAAGGTGAATTTACTGAAGTTACAAAATTTAGGTACGTTTACAAAGCAGAATTTTTGCTGAAAACGTTTTTTTTGTTTTTGCGTGGTTGTTTATACTACTAAATAAGCCCAACTAGTGCGCATTAGAAGAATATTGAATCACACAGCTAGGCCTGTCACAATAAACAATTACTGTGCATAATAAATAAAAGGAGCTCAATAATTTCCATTTGCATGATTTATCATGTTTCTCTTTTCTCTCTTTCTACCAAAACGTGGATAACAAAAGTCTTCAGTTTGGTGTTTTGGTCTCAACTTGCCATTTGCTTGAAGGATAATTTTGTTTACAAGAACTTCATAATTCATTTTATTTGCAGTTTCTTCTGTTTTGTTTATTTATTCTGGACATTTAAAATGTCTTCCACTTCCAGTGTTAAATGTTTATTAGAATTTAAAGTTTATTGATCTTTGAGAATGTGTTCTCAGAGTATTATAAGCCTGGCGGGGCACCAGGCTTTACTTGCACCCCGCAAAACAGCGTTATTTATTAATTAGTTGTTTTTCTTTCATGCACCAGTAACAACCAAAGACAGGTTAAAGAGTGATGAAACGGCTGGAACACTGTATGGTTATTATGTGAATGCATAGGGAGAATGAGGTCAGATGTCTTTTATTTTTATTTTATTTAATTCACCCAGACTCTAACTACTTCCTGTCTTCACCTGTCTACATGCTAATAACTTCAGCTAATAAAATAACAAGTCACAGATAAATAATCCAAACATTTTGGATAAAACAACCCAAGTCAAAAAAATTATATTTATTTTAATTGGATTTCTTTATGTTTGCCTTTGGTATTGTCAATTACCTACTTATATTTTCAAATTTCCTGTCATCTTTAAACATTTTTTCACTCAAACTGCCTTCGCGCCCAAACTACCATCAGGCGTAGCAAGTTTTCTGGGAGAAATATTTAAATGCCCTATATGCTATACTAGCTGACATATGACTGTGTGATTAATTAACTCATAGTTTGTGTCAAAGAAGTGAAACATGTATGTAATGAAGTACCTTGCGTTCATATTAATTAAACATCTATCATTAAATATTTGTAAAACTGTTAGAACTTGAAAATGATTTTCAGTCTAAAGGTTTTAAAATATCTTCCTCTTTTAGCCTTTTTTCTGCACTGGTTTTGTATTTATATAGAGGAAAAAATACATGTGGAAACACGGGGAGGCAATTAAAAATCTAAAATTTAAACCTTAAAGCCATTGTCACCAAAACAAGTCCTGACATGTGAAACTTCCGTCGCTCATTTCTGGAGCAGATTTGATTCGACCAAGCTGCTGGTGAAACGGCTGCATCTCAGCAGGCTGAGGTTAATATTTATTGTGCTCTGGCCAGAAAGTGGCTCATGATGTCCTGGACTAACCTGCTGCTGACAAATGAGCAGAATCCTGCAGAGCCAATGTCATCCACGGGGTTTGACACTGTCACAGTCCTTCTGCCAGACGGGAATGTGTCCCACCTTACATAGCCTGACACTGCAACTGTATGTGTCACCTGGTGTGGGTGTGCTTGTGTATTTACAAGAAGGGTTTGGCCTTTTCCTGGCTTCAGTCTAAAAAATGTGCGACTAAAAGTCAGGTCTTAAGTGGTCATCTTTTTACAGGGATAAATATTTTAAATAATTTTGAAATAATATTATAAATATTTCATTTATATTTCAGTTTTACAACAAAGTACTAGAGCCATACTAAGAAAAATAAAATAAATTTATGAGAATAAAGTCATAAAATTACAAGAATAGTCATATTATGAGAATAAACTCATATCAACTTATTCTTGTATATTTATTAAAGCAGTGGACTACTTAGATAATGGGATTTAGTTTGGTCAGTCCTGCCTATTTTGAGCTACTTTCAGAGTGAGCAGTTTTAGGGAGCCTTGTGACTTTAAACCCAAATAAACAAAATTAATTTCTGAGTTTGAATTGAATAGCTTAATTACACCAGAATTATGTTTTCAAACTCAAAGTTTAAACTCGCACATAAATAACGGCTGCTAACAGACGCGCAATTACACAACTGTACATCTTTGAAAAGGAGAACTAGAGCTTCCTGCACAACCAACAAGAATGCAGTAAGTAATTTCTGGATGGCAAGTCAGCAAAAAACACTTGTTTTATTCCAGCAGCCATTGTAGAGTGCATACAGTGGTAAAACCAACTGAGCAAATGCCTTGGGTAACACTTTATTTGAAGGGGTGTGCATAAAACTGACATGACACTGCCATAAACACAAAGGAGTCTTTGTGGATATTTGACTGTCGTGAAATTTAAAATTAAGATTTTTTAAATGACACTTTCAAAGCAAAGTTGCATTAAAACTTGCATTAAGTCCATTAAAAGTGTCAACTTTGCATTAAAAGTGTCATTATTTACCGAATGACTACAGTAATAAACATTCATGAAAACTTCTTAATGTTCATGACAGATGTTATGTCAGTCTTATGCACACCGCTTCGAATAAAGTGTTACTATGTCCTGGAATGCAGCTTAGGTTGCTAGGTGACGGACGGAATTTTGCTGGGGTTGCTAGGTAACGGGCTGGGCTGAGCTGGGCTTACCAGGTGAAAGGTCAGTGCCTGCTGATTTGTGACGTTACATTTGGAAGGTTTTAGAAAATTATCACTTTCCAGATGCCAAAAAACATGAACTTATTGCCAAAAGCCAGCTGTTTTTAGAAACGGTAAAAACCCGAATAGAAGTACAAAATGTCCGTATTTAAAGCAAAACTTTTATTTATGTAGAGATGTAGGTCTAATATCAATATCAGAGGAGGTGGTTAGATAAAATGCCCGTGTACATAATGTTTTATAATAAACAATGAATTGAATGTACTGACCCATTTCAAATGCCTCAGTACGGTGTGGATTATACCATCATCTGTGGAACCTTTATGCGTATTGATTGAAGGAGGCCAGTAGCCTGAATTTAATGTACCGAAGAACCAGTTAATTAAAACACTTTATGACAACTTGAGTCGGAGCGACTGGTCTGTAGTCATAAAGGTTATCGGGAATGTTTTCGTTGGCACAGAGATGATGCATTTGGACTTTATGGGCCTGGTGGCCTTTTCTGCTTTCCAATCCACTCTGCATAACTGTGTATTCAGGATGTACAGAAACAGACAATAAAAAAGTACATTAAGAAAATAATCTGCTCATTGTAAATATTTATTGTTCCTCTGGGATCAATAAAATATAAGTGAATAGCTTAATTACGCCTAGAATTATGTTTTCAAGTCTATGGAAATACGTTAGAAACCAAGATTGGAATATTTCATCAGACCATTAAAATATAGATTTAATGTAAACTATTTCTAATACCTTAAACTATTAGGCACTTTTAATCTGATAATCAAGCTTCATCAGAACAGATTTCGTAACTTATTGATTATGACCATTGTTTTCTAAGTATTACATGTTTATTTCAGAAAATCCTGATTTCCGACACCTTTAGGTTTTACGTTTCAGTTATTTTTGTGTACAAGTTAGTTAAATGCTCAAGTTTCGGCTCACATTTCTTCAGACTTTGCATGTTTGTGATTGTTGTAGTCTGAAAGTTTCAGAGGCGTTTAGCTTTCTCTAAAACAATAGCTTGCAGCAAATTATAACAATAAATATAATAAAACATTTAAGAGGCAACAGTATTTTCAAAGAAGATGAATAACTGGAATGGAGAAAGATACTGCTTGCAGCTCTGCACTGTTTGAATATTTCAGTACTGACAAAGCTTATTTATTCTGTTTAATCTTCTCTTGTTTGACCTTACTTGTTTTTCTATATGTTCTCAAAGTTAAAGTTGTCCCAAAAGATAAGTAACAGCGTTTGTTTTCACAAGACACAATGTGTGAGGACGAGAAGCCGCTCTCGATTTTACAATAAACCTTCATGAGACGGAGTATTTTTCTAATGTCCAGTGTCACCTTAACCTTGAATTATTGTAATTCATTTTTAAGATAAAAGCAAAAATTACCACTGCATGATATGGCGACCCAGACAGGTGGAGGTTGGTTTTGAAAATAAAAAGCATAAATGAACAAAAACATTCATGGCTCTTCTGGGTTGCATTCAGGAATTAATTGAATTTACAACAGCATTTGTTTTCTAGCCATATTGCATTAGAAATAACTTTGACCTTCCTGGAGTAGCACATTTATTATATTAGTAATAGATTTAGTACAGAACCAAATTATTTTCAAGCCAATAGTTCAATGTATTTTATTGGGAATATGTGTGACGGTTCACTAATCTTTCTGATTGGTTGCCAATCAAATTCATCAATCTGCTTTGCTCCTCAAGGTAGCGTAGCTAGCAAGACATGGAAAAGTTTCTGCCAAGAAAAAGACACTGCTGCAAAAAAACATAGAAGTTGTGGAAATGAAGTAAAATTTGATGAGATTAATATAAAATAAGGGATATAAAAAGGCGATTGTGATAAAAACTTGTATTATCTGGTAAACTTGTATTTTCCACCACAGAACTCATGAAAATGTGAAATCAGATGGAGAGGCAGCATTTATGCTAAATGTACTAATTGTTGATAAATGAATAAAAACATTGTGAAAGTAGATCATTTCTTAATATTAGTGAAAAACTGTTAGTTTCACTGGCAAATTATTTCACTTTTGGGAAAATGTCTCGTGAGTAAAATAATCTGTAATCAGAGGTGGGTAGAGAACCCAAAAACATTTTTACTCAAGTAAAAGTAGCCGTCCAAGAAATTATTCAAGTAAGAGTACAAAAGTATTTGGTATAAAGTTTACTCAAGTACTGAGTAACTGATCAAATTATCAATCATTTGATATTTTTTTTTACATTTCCATCATCAGGCGGAGCAATATATGAGGTTAAGTGGAAATTTAGGCATTTTAAGTACAGAAATTACTTTACTTTATTGTCATATAAGTAAAAAATAAAATCAGGCAAAAGAAAAATGTTCAAAATCAGTTTCTTTAAATAAAAGACTTATAAAACTTTAAGAGAAACTGCAGGTGTGTGTCTGTATCTGGTGAATATTTTTTTAAAACATGTTTGTTTTTAATTCAGTTGGTAGAAAATCCAGAAAATTTACTCAACTAAGAGTAGAAATACTTCATAATAAAATTACTCAAGTAACAGTAAAAAGTACAGTGTAGTAAAAATACTCCTAAAAGTAAAAAACAAACAAACACACACACAAATAAAACTTACTCAAATAAATGTAATTGAGTAAATGCCCAATATCCAACTCTGTCTGTAATTAAGTAATTATTTCCCTAAAACAAGCTCCTGTATCTTGCTGAAAAGTTATTTAGAAGTTAGTTTTACCTTATTTTAAGTGTACTAAGATATTTTAACTGGAAACTAGACCAAAAATACTTGGTAAAAGTTTGTGGTTTTGCAGTGCTCAGATTCTCCAAACCTAATTAAGAATGTGTGGCAAGTGTTAAAAATATGTTCACAGTCTTTCATAGAATAAGGCTAAGCAACAAGTCAAATAATTAAATTAGGAATATTGCTGAATGGCCGGCAGTATCTGATGTGGGGGAATTATTTTAATGCCATCTTCGCAGTACAGTAGCAGCGACTGCTGATATGCAGAAGCTTTCATGAGGACATATTCTTTTTTTCAGGGGAAGTTATTCCCTCACACACACCCACACACACACACCCACACACCTACTGTTTGCCCTCAGGCAAGTCCAATTGTGATGACAGGCACAGCCACCATTATAAGCTCCAGTATGAAATTTAATAATCTCATATCAGCTGAACTCAAGCATAAAGGACACTGAAGGGGAAATAACCTCTTTTTCTATCAATATTCAGAATGGGACTCAGCAGACACAGAACTGTAGAAAATGTGAGTTGAATGTCCTGTGCTCCTTTTTTTTTTTTTACTCAATATGGATATGTGAAATGTTGATATGAAATCTGAAGCCTGACCCTTCATTTATTTCTCCATTCCTTTTCTACACCCACTTGTCCTTGCAGGGTCATATGAGTGTGTAAGTTTGTGTGTGTGTGTTTGGTTGTTTGCCCTGCAATGAACTGTGGACCTGGACCAAAGGTAAGCTGGCAAAGACGATGGATGGATGGATGGATGGATGGATATCTGCTTCCAAAAGATCTATAGCTGCGTTTCCATTACAAGTGTGTGCAAAACTTTATCAATATTCCACCAATGTTGAAGAAAAATACACGATTTTGAAATTCTAGTGTTTCCATAAATTAGAAAATAATAACAAACAAAATCACACATTAATAAGTTTGTTCACACAATAAGTTATTAAAAACATGCCTGCCACCACTTCCTGTTGTCGTCTTTGTATTTTCCGCCAGAAGTAACATCCTGTTGCTGATCATGTAACTTGTGTGATGTGAAAAAAGTGTTTCTATTGCAGTTTTCTGAAATAAACCAATTCGATCCTAGCAAAACCCCACCTTATCTTAGCGCCAAAATGTTTTTTGAAAAACGAGAAATATTATGCTTCTCAAAAAAAATGTAACAAGCAAATGTGATTCTTCTTTTGTAGAATAAGTAATTAGATCCTAGTGATTATGATAAGTAATTTGTCTTTAATTGATTTTCAACAGATTTTTTTTATTGCTCATTTCACTTTGGATACAGACAGCTGGAAAAAATACTCTGATTATAAATTTTTATCAGTTTTAAAACAGTAACCTTTGAAAACTTTGGTGTTTGCTCATTTTATAACTAACAGATTTAAAGACTTAACACTCAGCTTACAGAATATTCATCATTCTGGTTAGAAACTCTTCTAAAGGTGAATTGGTAAACTGTCACACTGTAGCCTGTCAAGGTTGCAGAAGTAAAAGACAAAAACAAATGAGTGACAAAAACAAAAATTCAATCAATAAGCTCTTTGTCCTGCTGGGAGGCGGCATTACTGGATTAATGGCTCACAATCAAAAGATAAACAGAAGCATTGTTTTGATAAGAAAATTGTTTTCCTTTTGTTCATGTGCTTGCGATGCCTTTACATCGGGGAGCATGGTCATGTGAATCTGTTTACATATTAACGAGGAAAGAAATTTCAATATCAAAGGGGAGCAGTTGACTGTATAAGTGAGTGAATAATTGTGACGGACTCTACTGAGTTTTTTTTTTGTAATATCAGCCTACCGTGACTAACAGCAGGTGAGAAACTAATAAATACAAACAGCATATTGTGCCAGAAACAGCTGCCTAATTCTGTTCTAATTTATTTTAAAAGAACAAGTTGACCTAGCATATATTTGAGTATAAACGTAAACACCGGAGGCTGGCTAATTAATACTGGCAATTACAAATCTGCACATTTACTGCCAGTCCTGATGTTTGGAAGAAAAGAGGACAGGAAAATTTATTAGTGGGCAGATTAATAAAATGTTACTTTTTTATAAAGTGAATGCAAACAAAGTAGTTCAAGCAAAGGAGACATGAAAGGCTTAAATGGTTGCATACATATTATATAAAAAATGAAGAAATGTTCTCTTTGCAACTATGTCACTAAACCATTAGCGGCACCATGATGGAAGTCGGAAGTAAGGGACGAGAGTGTTGAACAGAGCGACTGAAATTGTTTTTGCCAGTTTATTCATGGCTTCTTTATGTTCGAGTCGAGCTAATTTGTCTGTGAAAGTAACACACCTGGTTGGGGCTCATAGACGGCGGGATTTACAGAAGTTGGACACAGCTAGCTTAGAAACCGACCCGAACCTCCTCCCTCCTGATGTATTGATCAAATTACTGACTTTGCCTGAATTCACACCACATGATTTATATCACTACTAAAAGTAGTTTCCTCTTAAAACCGAAGCAGCCTTAAAAACATACAAAAGACGAGATGCTAACCAGTTTTTTCATACATGCTAGGCTACATGACAGTGTGACATTGTCTCCATGGTTACCACTGGGTAGACGCGTACCTTCTCCATAATGCAATTTTTTGTTGTTTCATTTTTTTCTCCGAAGAGTTTTTGCGGCGCTAGTGGCTCATTTTTTTTGTGTGACAGTAGGCAGACAGGAAAGAGGGTAAGGAGAGGGGGGAAGACATGCGGCAAAGGTCGCTGGGACCGGGATTCGAACCCGCGACGTCCGCGTCTAGGACTAAGGCCTCCAAACCACAGCACGCCCCCATAATGCGATTTTTGTCTACTTTTTGGTCAGGCTCAAGTAGGTCTGGCTAAAAAACATATCACAATATAATCATTTAATATGAGTCAATATTGATAATTATTGATGATTTTTTTATTTTAAATATGTGAAATACTGCCAAACTGTTGACAAGACCTTTCCTCTTTTATCCACAGTTTTCACTCCACAGCATTCTCTTTATTTTTAAGCAGCTATGAGGCCAGAAACTTAAACAGCTACTGCGCATGCCACTAAAAAAAGTTGTTGCTAGGTAACCAGAGAGTGAGTGAGTTGCCAGGCAACCAGAGAGTGAGTGAGTGAGTTAGAACACCACACACATTGCAATATCGGGCCAAGATGATCCAACATATTGAATCTCCCCAATCTTAAACCGGAACGGTTCTGATATCAAAATAATATAAGATTGTCAAAAGGGAGAAATTGGGACACACACTACACCAGAACATTTTGGAAACTAGATACTACCTTGGATCCCACAGGCCAACAGAAACTTTGACGAAACTGTAAAGACGTCAGCCACTGTAAAGAGTAACGTATCTCTTTGGTCTCTGTCTCTTTTGATAGTCTGGTAGATTCAGTTCTATTGCGGACCAATATTGTAACATTTGTTATATTTTCAGCTGCTGCGGTTTGCTTTAACACTGCATTGTGTCAAACAATCCAAACTAATTTAAACTAATCCAAACTAATTTAAAAACATGTTCCCCTCCTCGCTTGTGGCGGCACTACAACAAGAACTACTGAAGGAAACAACATGAAAACATCTGAAGAAGACACTGAACACAACTTCCTTCTTCACCAAATGTAAGCAAAAATGGAGTGGCGTCAGATTTGAGCGGTTATAGAATTTCTCTTTTGTCTTTGTTAAAAAATAAAATAGAGTTATTTCTCCCAGTAGCATTAAACTCACACGTTTGTTTTGGTTGTATTTACCCAGCATGCCTTACTTTGTAGTCCACTTCCTGTATTTGGAGCAGTTTGGCGTTCACATACGCATTCAAACCGCACCAGAGTTCACTTCAACCGAACCAAGACCTCGGTTTGTAGGCAGACCAGAGTTTGCTTTTTTGGTTTGCATCAGAGTTCAGTTGCTCATTCAGACCATTCCCAGATAAACTGGACTTCCTGGAGTTCGATTGAAGCGGACTAAACAGGGATGGTGTGAAATCACTCTTAGGGTCAGGTGATTGATAAGAGCAAAATCCAAGCCATCATGACTCCCAGTACAATTCAGATGTGGAGTTTCTGGTCAATACGTTGAATCATCTGAACAAACTTCATTTAGATCTGCGAGGAAAGTTTAAAAATGCTTCCTGACCTGGTGGAAAGTTTGCTTTTCCACACTTGTTAACAACCTCCACTTCTTCTCCACCCATCTTAAAAGGGAAGACCTGACACATCTCCATACCTGTTAGAAGCTTCTGGATCATCAGAAGTGAGAACGCCTTGCTTTGCAAATCTTTTGAGGTGTGTGACCTGAAAGAGAAACGACCTCAGATCACATTCCTCATCAACCCATTTACTGCAGAATCAGACTGCGAAAAGACTCTTTTGGTGACAGGTGATGCAGCCTTCCAGCTGGAGTTGAGTGAACTTTGGGAAAATGAGAGATGAAATATAATTTGAGAGGAAACTGCATAGTTTCAGAAACCGTCCTTAAAGCCAATGTAAAACAGGCTCAACTGTTCAATAATGTTTCAGTCCACTTTGGTTGATAAATCCTATTTTCTACACTTAAAAACTGGAATCTAAACATCTGTCCATATTTAAAAGAGAGAGAGAATCAAGTAGTCACAAGGATGTGCAATCTAGGTTTAGGGAGAATTGTGAAATTTATCAAGGGAAAAAAAAACTTAGTTTGAGGAAGTGTGTTGGAACCCACATGTTGTTTGACTGTTGGTCTTCATTTCTTAACCTTTATACTCATTAACGTTCAGCTCTTTGATAAATTTAAAGGGATTTAAAGTAAAATGTTGAGTTGGGGGGTGTGGCTAGAAGCAGCTTATTTGCAGTTAAAGGGACAGGACGCCCTAAAACGGTTCATTCTGACTGGAGCTCACCAAACTAAATCTCATTATATAAGAGTGATTTTGTGCAAGAAAATAAAAAGAGTACCCTAACTGTTAAAATCACTGTTCAAGGAAGCATAATAGGTCACCTTTAAGCGTGTGTTTGCTGCTATAACTCCTACACGCTGTTGTCCACAGGCTTCGTTCTACCTGGTGTATTTCACTGCAGGTATTTTTCTTACGTAGCACTTCAGTCATTCTTCTTTCATCGTACCGCAAATGAACAGGTGCCTCCTCTCATTTTTTGCTGCCAGCCATCATCCCTTACCCTACATGCTTTGTTAAATATGATCACACAGCAGCTTTATCGTTGCTGGCAGTCCGCTGTATCAGCGGGGAAACAAACCAGCCGGCACACAGCTCATTCTGGCTTCGCACCCAGGTCTTGTTAGTGTTCATTTGAGGGCTACATACTGCAGGGAAATAGAGCCATGTGGAGTAGATTCATGCCAAAATAAGCCGCTCTGCACCTGTATAGCCATGCATATGCAAATGATATGTAAATCATTGTAGTTTACTCACATTATGCTTATTTTATAGATGGAATGAGACTGATCGCGTCCCCAGTGCATTTAATTTAAACTCCTCCACATCACATCAAAAACTGGCTATTTTAAAGAGATTATTTGGTTTTTATTAGAGAGGATCCATCTCCAGCATGAGGAAAACTAGAAATAAGCTTTTCATATGCTAAAGATCCAAAATGCTGTGCAAAAAAGTAGGACTCATACATATCCAGTGAATTTTTTTTTCATTTTCCATTTTGTTCAAATTTCAATGTCCTTCATTTGAGATTATATGTGACAAAACAGCAGAAGGAACCATATACATAAAAAAAATGATGCATGGATTTAAATTATGCTTTACAAATGAAATACAAAGCAACCACCAAACAGTCACATTGTAATCATAATATTTAATAAGACGTGTTTCCTGAAATGCTGCATCAGTTTTATGCCAAATTTGATGGAAGATGCATCTTCCAGACATTTCCACTTTTGTCTCGTCAGGTCAAGGAATATTTTCCCAAAAGTCATGAAATGTTCTTTTGTTTATTTGAACAACATTATTTTTTTTGTTTTTGCCCCAAAATTGTCTCATGCATATTTATTTTAGCCCAGTTTCTTTGTTTCCATTCTGTCACAAACATTCAACTATAAACATTCAACTTAATTAATAGAAGTGAGAAGTTTAGCGAAAGTCCATGTTTTCTCTACTTGTGGTTTTTAAATCTCACTGTTGCTCTCTGGAATCAATCAATCAAATTTTATTTGTATAGCACATTTCAGCAGCAAGTCATCTCAAAGTGCTTTACATCATATCAAACAGAGAAACACAATGCAACATAGAATCAACAATCAAAACACGACATTAATTCAGGTTCCATCAATAAATTTGTAATTGATTACGTTTCAAATACAATCCTAAACAGGTGGGTTTTTAGTTGAGTTTGCATCCATAGAAGGTTTACCTGTTACACTCCTACTGTGTTATATGGAACAAAATACCTGTCGCTATTTTTATTCCCTCTCACGCTCACAATCACACAGTTTAAAACGACGTAAACAGCATTTTAATGGCTTCTGGCACAAGGCTCAGTTCCTCTTTCACAGAATTTTGAGCAGGGACTCCGTTTAAAATCAAAATCAAAAACCCTTGAAAACAGTTTTCCAGACTGATAGATTTTATTGTCTTTGTTTCTCATCTTTTTATAGATTTATTAAATTGTGATTTGGTGCTTTTTGACGTTAGATAAATTCTCTTTATTAAGGCCACTGTAGTCTGGGAACAAAGGACTACATTTCCACTAAAAAACTCTGAAATTTTTAATTGGTCTCAGAAATGTTCTAGAAAAAAACTGCAAAATTTCTGAGTTTTAAAAGTCAAAAATTTGGCAAACAAATCTGAAATTTGGGGATTGAGCTCAGAAATTTTCTATTTAGAAATTTCTGAGTTTCAAAAGTTGCATTTTTTTACTTTTGAAACTCACAAATTTTCTTCTTTTTTTTTTTCCTCAAAATTGTTTTGACTAATGTCATAAAATGCGGTTGGAGGTGGTGAGGCAGACGCAGAGGACCCAGGTTGGTCTGAAGGAGATGATGATTTAATGATAAATGATAACAAAATCCAGGCAGCACAGAATGAGCGGACGGCTAATGCTAACAACTGGTAGCAACTGGTACAAATGAATAACTGACAGCTTGACAAACAGCAAGACAGATTAGACAAGGACCCAACAAGGAGCAAAAAACACAGGTGGGTTTAAATTCACAGGGAGACGGTCAGGAGAAACAAGGAACAGCTGTTACTAATCCAGGGGGAGACGGGAAAACACAGAAACTAAAATAAACACACAGAAAAACTCAAATCACTACAATTAATCTCAAAATCTTTGAGTCTTTCTAGTAAATTTTCACCTTTTCAAGCTCAGAAATGTTTGTTTTTCTCAAAAGTTTCTGATGTCAATTTCAAAGTTTCTGAAATTTTTGCTCCTCTTTTCCCCCCTTATGGGTAATTACCCTCCTACACCGCCGTAGTTGTCGGTCCAAAGTCATTAAATTCTACTTAATTTTCCCCAAAAAGTAACAAATAAAATAGATACTTAGTTACAGCCAGTTTGTGATTTACCGTACATTTTGGTTATATTTCTAATTTAAACATTTTTTTAAGGATTTCAAACATAAAAGTGTGGTGAAAGAAAAACTGTAGAATCCAAAGATGTTGATAAGGAGCTCAGTGGACTTTTATAACACTGAAAAGGTTTCAAAAAAGACAAAAACCAGAGATGTTATGTGTCAGAGTTGATGCATTAGGTAGCTGAAATAATTTCAACTAGAACAAAAAACTTCCTTATTACAACAAGATAATTTGTTTAAAAAGATTTCTTGTCTTAAGAAGTTTTATCATCTTGTTATAACATTTCTGTTTTAATGAGTTTTGTATCTTATTAAAATAACTAAACTCTGACTCTAAACCTTCTTACTGTTTTGTTTTTCTAGACGATGATCTTCCCATGAGGTGCTGCTGTTTTACTGCGGCGGCTTTTCTCATTCAAATGAGAACCTATTTTGGTTTTAAGGAGATATGTACAGTATGTTGTTATAAAAGATATAAAACTCTGGATTTTTATGTCTCACTATAACAAGAAAGTTTCTCATTTTAACGATTTGCTGCTCCTGCTTCTATTTCCTGGAGTTTAAATGCGGTTAATATGGACTGTTGAAGAAATGTGTGAAAGATTTGCTTTGGTTTCGGTTGGATTTGTGGGTTTTGGGGGATTCAAACTATTTTTGGTAACGCTGTAAGTGTTTCCTGCCTCTATTTCTGAAAGTAAATCTGAGCATTGTGTATTTTTTTTTGTCATTTATGAATTGCTAGACTGACGGGATTTGAACACTGAACTTCAAAAGTCAGAATGTTTTCTTTGCAAAACTAAAACTACAGTTTTTGTTTTGTTATTTTCAGACCAGATGAGAGAAACAAAATCCCAGTCTGCAGATTTACTTCTGCAGGTGAGTACTGAGCCTTGTAAGATTAAATAAAATTTCTTCCAAAAGAACTGAGGTGCATCTTTTGAGGATTTATCTTTGCACTGCAGTGAAGTTGTTAAGCTCTTTATCAGGGGCCTTTTTGTGTTACAATACCTTAGATTTGCATAATAACTGCAGAAAACAGGATGATTTCTTTCATCCAAAGATCTAATCCAGTTTCATCTGTTATTAAAGAACAAACTTTGTTCAGTTTTTGTGATTTCTATTCTGAAAATAACATAAATAATTCCTAACCTTGCTGAGGCAGACAAAGATCAGAGGAAGTGAACACAAGCAGAGCTAGAGGACTGACACGCCTACTCATGACCTTCACTGTTTCCACTCAACCTGAAGGTCAGCAGAATGTTTGACTTTCTGTTTTCAGAACCATTTATCACTTATCTATATTTGTAAACCATGCACCAGTGCAGACATTCACCTGGTGTGGGTTTTTGAGATTTGATGGGATTTCTGCATTTTTAAACCAAAACAACAACAAAAATGTGCACACATACACACACACACACACACACACACACACACGCTGCAAAAACAAAGTCTTACCAAGAATCTTTAGTCAAGTTTTTAACGCAAATATCTTATTATACTTGAAATAAGACAAAGCTAACTTACAAGTAACTTTTCAAGAAGATATGGGAACTTATTTTAAGTTAAAAATTCAATAATATTGGTGTAAAAATACTAAGTGAAATAATCTGCTAGTGAACTGGTACTTTTTCACTAATATTAAGAAATTATTGACTTATTGACACAAAACAAGCTTTGGATTAAAAACCTAACCCAGTATGTTGGGCCAAAAACCATAAACCTAAAACTCAATCTCTTTGTGTTAAATCAACCCAGGGTTTGATCCAGGTCTGCGTAGCAAAAACATGAATAAAGTTGCTTTTTAGAGTAAATAAACACAGAGATGCTGATCAACATCCTAAGTGATGCTTGATAAGGTGACAGTTCCAGAGTTCTGTTTGTTTTGGTTTGTGTAGATTAAATACTGTCTTCACTACTTAAAATTAAGATTTTTCTTTTATTTCTCTAACTAAATATTTTTAAGGAAAACTGTGCAAAAAGTGATAGAAGATGTTTGTAATTTCAACACTTTGTTTTCTTTGTAGCGTTAATTTTTCTGAACATAATGGCTGCTGAAAACCCATAAAATATATACTCTAAAAATAATCTTATTTTAGCATGGGAATGACAGGTAATCTGCATTTTAAGATGTATTTTTGAAACCCCACTGGCACATTTATGGTAAATTTACAAACTTGAGGTTTGAACATGCGGATTACTTTTCCACAGTTATATCTTACAGAATCCCTAAAAGGCAAAACTAAATATTTTTGGATTTTCATTTCAAAGTCTGACTTAATTTTATTTTCTTTGTGACCTTAGAAGTTATGTACAAGTAAAAAGGAAAATCAATATAATAGTATTTCAGTTTGTTTTTTCTCTTGTGGACCACAAAAAAGATTTAACAATTTTTTTTACAGTCTTTCTGACCATAAGCAAACATTTTTCATGAATTTCAGTTAACAATACAAACATAAAATAGTAAAGAGAAAAGAATGAAAACTTCAAACAAATTCTTAAACTCCTAAAATAAAATAACATTTTTTTTAAATAAACAAATAAATAAATACTGTAAGCTTTTTCACTCACTCTTTGGTTACCTAGCAACAACCTGTTGATTAACTTGCGCAGCAGCAGTTTAATGTCTGGTTCACACAGTAGGATTTTAAAATTATCCGCCCATGTTTTTGGTTAAAATAAGTTTGTTTTTCATTCTGTGGGTAGAAAATCCAGAAGTTTTGCTCAAGAGTAGCAAACTTTGTGATAAAAATGACTCAAGTAAAAGTTAAAAGTACGAAAATGCTCCTAAAAGTAGACTTTTTTCAAAAAAGTTATTAAAGTATATGTAATTGAGTAAATGTAACTATAACGATATGATTGATAATTTGATCAGTTACTCAGTACTTGACTTGCCATTTTACCAAACACTGTTTTACTCTTACTTCAGTAATTTCTTGGATGGCTACTTTTTATAATGAATAAAAATATGTTGAAGTAGTTCTACTCTGACTTGAGTACAATTTCTGGGTACTTTGCCCACCTCTGTATAACACACACACCGTTGGGAGCTACCTAAAGAGTTAAAGGTAGCGCAGCCTGCTGCTCTCTGTGCTGAACTAAGGACTTTCTCTGACTGGAAGTCTTAAATCCGCCAGCATCTCGGAAGCAGCGGTTGTGCTTTTGGCTCGGACCTGCCAAAGCCTCATAAACCCCCCCTGCCTCTCCCTGCGTGCTCTAATTGACACAAGGTAGTCGGTGTAAGAGCATCCGTCCCTCTGCCCGGCTGCTGGCCAGGCTCTACACCCTGCTGCAGGCTCTGCTGCAGCGCGGCGCGGCGCACCGGAGCGGAGCCGCGGCGGACGGATCGGCTGCCTCCTGACAAGCGGAGTTGGGCTCTTCAGCATCCTGGCGCTTCAGCATGTCTCCGAGGAGTCAAATACTCGCTGGGATTATCGCGTTTGTCGCCTCAGCGCTGCTTGGATCACGCGGGACACATGGAGAAGGTGAGCGGCTCGTGCGCTTCTGGTGCTGCTCGTTATTCACGCAACTTTTTGGGTCATTTTAAGGCGGTTGGGAGGTAATTTATGTTACCAAAGTGGGATTTAAGTTCAGGTGGACGATATAAATGACTTGAAACAGTAGAGAAATGAGTACATTCAATTACTAAGGATGCTGAAAACAACAAAAACAAACAAAATAAATTTTATATGTATATATATATATATATATATATATATATATATGAGACCATTGAAAAAAAATCCTGCATCTGCCTTTAAGCCAGTCATAAGATTGTGACTTTTTTTCTCAGAATTTTGACTTTGACCTCCTGAGATTAAAAGTCAGAACTTTTAAAATATTTTTTAAACTTGGAGAGAAAATGTCCACTTACATTTTTGTATTTTTTTTATTGGCTCTAATCCTCTCCCATACTTTCTGGATGTCTCTCTTTTAATGAAAAATTTCACATCTTGCAAATTTTGGCAGAAACAGATGTATCATGAATTTTAATCGCAGAATAACTAATTTTGTCTAATTCTTCAGATTAGAGACAGATCTAATCTGAAGCCTTAAGAGATGCTCTTCAGTCAGTGACCTGATTCTGAAAGTTTGAAAGCAAAAATAAAAGCAGTTTCTCTTTGAAACATTTCATGTTTTCTTCGAAAGCAAGTGAGAGAGAGAGAAAGAAAGAAAAAGAGAGAGAGTCTGTCAGAGGACATGAGTAAAGATTTAACAGGGGGATTCTTCTGCTGCTTTGCTCCAGTTTTATACTCTAATAAGCTTCCAGAAAATACCTTGTGAGTTGATTTTTGAGGACAGGGATTATTTTAAAGGAAACCACTTTATTTTCTCCATGGATCTTTACTCTGTTGAGTTTCTACATTCCTGTGATTTGTTTTGTTTTAACATGGGAGGTTTTGGACTCATAGTTTCAAGACTTGCACAGTTGGGATTACTCAGTGAAATCTAATGATTACTGTATCAAAATACTTTCAGAAGTGTTCAATCAGCTGGAGATGGATCTGAAATCGATTGTGGGAATCGATAGATGGATCCAGGAGGAGGACGGAGAAGAGAAGCATCGATAGGCTCTGTTATTTCTTAGCTTTATTGATTGTTTGGGAGAGATAACAGCTTTTAAAGGGGAAATATCATGGGCTGAAATTGATCTGCAGTGTTATCAAACAGGTAAATTATGTTCCCTAAGTTATAATTTCCTCTGCAACTCAAACATGAAGACCATAACAAACAATTACAAACAATAACTGGTGGTTTTCACAGGATATTTTTACATTTGCAGTCAGTTACAGCTTTTATTTATCTGTCTTTTGTAAAGATTAATCCTTAGAGGCAATAAAAGAGCTTGGAAATCAAATGACAGATAAAACCACAAAAAGGGTGGAAAGTTCCTTCAGTTTTACACTGAAAAAAATACTTTTTGGTCCCATTTTGTAAAGTTTACTACAAATTATAATGTTAGCACCTTTACTTTAAAATGGCATGGTAAATTTATTGTGTTACTTTGAATTTATTAGTAAATCTGTATCACACAAAAGTAGAGCAAGTAAATTTAATATGACATGCAAAGTAGAAGGAACTAAACTATTTTAATAAGTTATTAACTTAACGAATGCATGTAAAATTTAATTGTGTTGTAGAAGTGAACCAGACATTAATTCACAATGTCCAAAACACTGTAAATTTTAAGACTGTGTTTAATTGAAAAAGATAAATACTTGAAAACTTGATTTTGGTCAAGATGGATTGCAATGTTGACATTAATTCAATCAATTATAACATAGTTACATTAAGCGCTTATAAAACACATTTCAATAATTAACTTAGTTGTTTTGAAGTATGTGGCAGTGGGGATTGGCTGGCAAGGTATCCCACAATGCATTGTGCTACCAGCCGCACCAACTACTTAAACCTCGTCTTAATTTGTCACAGAAACTGTTTTAAGGCATCTAAGGGTCAAAGCTTCATCTATTTTCTCAGTCAAAAAAATTGTGAGAAAAAAAAATCAGAAAGTTTGAGATTAATCTCAGAAATGTTCTGAAAAAACTTGAAAATGTCTGAGATTCAGAAGCTGAAAATCAAATTTTTGAAACTCAGAAATTTCCAAGTTTTCTAGAAAATGTCTGAGATTAATCTTAAAGTTTGTGGGTTTTGTTTTTTTTAGAAAAATGTCAAGGTTTTGATCTCAGAAATGTCTGAGTTTTTTTCTAGACAATTAATCTAAAAATTTCTGAGATTTTTGGCAGAAATTTACTCCTGTTTATGACCCAAAACAAGAATCTATTTTGTACAAATGTGCAACTAAAATTCACCTAAAAGTTTGTTAAAACCCCGTCTTATTACTAAGCAAAATTAAAATCTTTGTGATGTTCACTTCAAAAAGTCCAAGTGTAAAAACTTGCCTAGGTTTTTCTGAGTAAATGTCACTCTAGATTTTTTTCAGTGTATTCTCTCTAGATCTGTGTAATGCCTTTTAGTCACATCCACACTGACGCTTTTCCTCCTTGAGCTGCTCAATCATGCGGATTTGTAAATCTGAACCTGAACAAGCCTGTTAGGTAAATAATCTGTACTGTGTCGTCGTTGCAGCCTGCGCTGCTGCGCTGCGTCGTTGCAGCCTGCGCTGCGTCGTTGTCTGCGCTGCGTCGCTAGACGTTTCACTGCCAGACCTTCTCTTCTTCAGACCTTGTGTGCATCACTGACATTTACAGGCTTGTGAAGTAATTCTTTTTTTCATGCAGTTCTCCCATCAGACATACTGTAACTGCAACAGATGGCAATTATTTCCTCTATAAAACACCTGACATCATCTCCTCCCTTTCTGTTTACACCAGCAAGCTTCACTGGCCACTCTGGTCCAGATCTACTCTCTCAAATTGAGAAATATTTTCCCTTTTCCACAGAAGTGTTAAGGACCTGAAAGGATTTATCGAATTAGTCGTAATTAATTGATTATTGAAATAATCACTGACTAAGTTAGTAATCAATTAATCATTCTCTAGAGGACAAAAACAGCCATCCAACAAGTTTAATTGGCCACTCTAGTCCAGATCTACTCTTTCAAATTGACCAATCAACAAAGGTGTTGAGGGCTGAAATGATTAATTGTGATTAATTGATTATTGAAATAATAATTAACTAATTCATTGATCAATTAATCATTAACTGGAGCATACAGACTGAAAAAAGGCCATTCTTTAAGTTTAGTTGGCCATTCTAGACCAGATTTAGTCCCTGATCAAATGATTAATGATCAAATGATTAATCATGATTAATCCAATTAATGAAATTATTTACTCATAATTGCACTGACTGAACAAATGGAAGTTGTGGTGTTTTTACATATTTGACCAAATTATTGGTATCCGAAGTGAAAAAAGTGAAGCGGTCCGTCCCTAACAACAGTAACATCTATTCAGTGTTATCCTGTTAGAGCATTTTAAACCCACTTATTTACTGTTTTATGGCTTTAAAACATGAAAATGTTTTTATTTTAATTTTATTAACAAACTTGTCCCAGAGTCGGTTCCCACCAACTGATTGGACCGACTTGATGAGAAAAGTTTTGTCAGACGGACATTTAAATAACAGACCTTTGTATTTTTCTCTTACTGATTTGTGTCAGTATCGTTGCCACCATGAAATACAACGAGGTGATCATGATTTTCGTCACTCTTACATCTCCCTCCTCTGTTGTTTGGTTTTGTTTTTCTGCTTCCATCCCAACCTGCTTTCATGCGCAGCTAGACGTATACTTTGCTTACTCTAAAATAATATATTATTCCGCCTCCAGGTTGATTATTGCTCTGCAGATGCAGCAGGGTTACCTGGGTAATGCTCATGTGGATAAGGATGTGGGCTGGTTTTTTGATTATTTAAGAGTTTGCGACTGCATGGATAACTTTAAGCAGTTGTTGTTTTTTCCACTTGCACCCAGCCTCACAGAAAATAGGTGGATAAAAAAACATGCTGGGAGAGAAGTTGGTTTCAATTTGAGGTTATCTCCCCGCTTCATAACGACTCTGCCTCTCTAGGACTTATAATGGACTGCTGGTTTGCATAGAGAGACCATAAACCTGTGAATAAATTCTATTTAATTTGAATGGGAGAGACATTTTGCCTGAACCTTTTCTGTCCCTCATGCTCCATCATAGGATGAACGACTTTTGGAGAGCAAATCAGAGGTCAGTGCATACTTGTGTGGTATAAATCAAGTTCACTTAATGTCATGTGTTCAGCAGAAGTTGAGTCATAAAAGGTTCCAATTAAATCAAGGTTGCATAAAGGTGGCAGCGGCTTGTGGTGCCATTCATGAGTCTGGATTTATTAATTCAGGGACAAATAATTTAGCGATAAAAGTGACAGATAGCTGCCCGCCATCCGTCTGCCTCTGTGACCCGGGGGTATTTTGTGTTTGCAAAAGGTCGGCTCCAGTGTGGAAGTCCGCCTCTTTAAAAACCGACCCGTTTATCAAATGGTTCTGTCTGTAGGTCAGATAAGTAGCTGTGAGCTCCAGTATCACTCACAATCTGCTAAAGTCACACAACAGTTTCTGAAACGGCAACATAGTAGAAATAAGCCTGTTGTAATTAATCGATTTATCGCATGATGCATTAAAAAAAAGCACATTACTCTCCATTCTGATTATTCATACTTTTAATGCCACTTTTGTTTGCAGAAACTTCATAATCCTTTTTATCTATGATTTTGATTGTGTGGTTTCTTTTTATTTTATTGTTTTCAAATTTCTCCCAGTTCCAGTGTGAACAAAATTAAAGTTCATTAGTGTTTGAGAGGGAAAACTGCATCGTTATCAGTACTTTACTGGAAAATGGTCTCGAAGCACTAATATTATCGTTAATCACAAAAACTACTGCGGTAGTTTATTGCGACAGGCCTAGATGTACTTACACTTTAACAGTAATGTCATTGTGTTAGTTGAAAATTGTCTCAAAGCAATAACAATTATATCGTTTATTGTAGTAATTTTTGTAACAATTTATATAGTAAAATTTATCGCGATAGTCCTCAGTACTTGCATTATTATTATTTCCATTATTGTTGTATTTATAGAAAATTGTCTCAAAATGACAATATTATCGTTTATTGCAATAATTTCTGCTGCAATTTATCATCCAGTCCAATTTACCAAGCATTAGTGTACTTGTGTTATTACACCAATAACAGCAACAATATTATCATTTAAAGCAATAATTTCTGGGTAAATTTATCGTCCAGCAAAATTTATTGTGATATTCCTCTGTGTTTTTGCATTATTATTATTTCCATTATTGTTATATTTTATAGAAAATTGTCTCAAAATGACAATATTATCATTTATTGCAATAATTTCTGCTGCATTTATCATCCAGTGAAAGTTTTTGTGCCGGGCATAAGTGTTGGGCGTTATTACACCGTTATTAGTGGAAAATGGTCTCAAAACAACAATATTATTTATCGCAATATTTTTTGGGACAATTTATTGTTCAGTTTAATCTGTTATCATGTCATCGTTGTGTAGCAACATGAGCTGTGTAAGAAAAATAATTGTCTTACACAGCTGAAATGTAAAACATATTTGATTATTGTAAGAAGTTACATAAAAAACAATTATTAAGAAATAATGTTTTTAGTTAATCTAAGCTCAATTTATCATGTTGTCCTTCTGTGGCTTTGCTAAAAACGTCTGATAATAAGGTGCTTTTCTCCTTCCCAGGGCTTTTTCATTTTGATGTTTAATACTTTTACTAAAATGTTGTTTGTATTCTAAATATACTTTGTCTTAAATGCACACTGTAAAACCTAATTAGTCATCTTTACTTAAAAATATATACAACCTCGTATTTATTGAATATATTAAGTAAATATTAAGTATAACTATGCAATAAAAGTTAAATCCACTTAATTTATTTGATTATAGTCAAATTTGTAATTCACTATGCACCCAAAGATTCACTGGACTTAGTTTAGTTGAATGTTAGCAAAGCCTCAACCAAATTCATGTCGAAATCATTCACCTTTTTCAAGTAAATACAAAGTAACGGTTTACAGTGTATTTTTAAACTGTGTATTTACTGTAAAAAAGTCTGAATAGATCGAGTCAAGTTTAATTTTTATAGTACATTTCAAAAACAAACAAGCATTAAACATTACGTTTTGTGAATCATCAAATATATTGATCAATGTTCCAGTTACTAGGAATCAAAAGGAACTCGGTGTTGCCGCAGTTTTGCAGTTTTCTAGAAGTTTGTTCCAGATTTGTGGTTTGAGAAGCTGAATTCTGCTTCTCCATGTTTGGTTCTGTTTCTGTGGGGACAGATTTAACTAAATCAGTAACTGTTTTTACCTACAGAGATTAAAAGTTCAGCTAAAGTTCCTAAAAAGATTTTCCAAATCTTAGTAAAGGCAAACAAACTCAGTCTTCAGCTGCAAAGATTCATTAGTGTCTACAGCCGTAAATTAGCAACTTCTGCAATTTTATCACAGGTGACACACAGGATAAACAACCTATGCGCGCACACACATTCACTCCCTAAAGGCAGCTCAGCGAGACCAATTAACCCGACCCGCATGTGTCGGACTGGGAGGAAACCGCAGAACCTGCAGAGAATCCACACGGGCGCATGGAGAGGAGGCAAAGTTTTAATCAAACCCTCAACCTGCTGCTGCTGCTGCTGCTGCATGGTATCTAGGCCAATGCAAAGTCCTGGAAAGTTTAATTTTGTACAGAATACATCACACTTCAACTGGAAAATATTTAAAATATCCAAAATAAAACACAACAGGAATGGGAATAAAAACACAAACAAACAACATAAGACATGGGTTCCTGCAGCCAGTAGAGGCGCTGCCATTTTGTTAGAAAAGAAAAAAAGTTATTCATTTTTTTCAATATTAAGAATAAAAATAAATCAATTAATATTATTAGTAGTTGCGATAATATTGTTGTTTTTCAAGTAATATAATCGTAACAGCGTAATGATGCAAGAACATATTCTCAAGGATCATAAAAACATTTAACACTGAAACTGGAAGATATTTTTAATATCCTAAATAAATAAACAAAACCACAGAAACGACAAATAAAATGAATCATGAAGTTTTTGTAAACAAAAAAAAGTCTAGTTGAGACCAAAGAAACAGAGAAAAGATTTTTATCATCCAGTTTTGGGGAGAAACAGAGAAAAGAGAAAATCAAAAAATGATGCTAACGGAAATTATTGAGCTTGTTTTAATTTATCGTGCAATTTTTTATGTAAAGGAATATATTTAGTTAAACTGTACAAGAACAAACAAAAAAATATGAAAACATGGTTTAATCTCTAAATTACTCCTACAAAAACCGTCTACCAGGCTGAACTTTTTGGTTTTTTTATGTTTTTCTTTGTTTGGGTCTTAAAGGGTTAAACTGTTCATTGATTTCTATCTAACCTGATGGATGGATGAATTCAAAATGTGTTGGTCTTCAATTCTCTATATAATGTCAGGCGCCAACATGAAGGCCAAATCAAACCTCTGATTTAAATATATTATGTTTTATCTTAGTTCAGCTTATTATCGATTTAGTTTAAAATATGGCAGCAATTACACGTTTTGCTGCCAGTCGTCTCTGATTGTAAAAGAAGGAATGTGATTGTCATATACTAATCTATTACTTAATACTTAATCTATTATTGATTCAAACTTGTTGTGAAAAACAAACAACCAGAAAGGTCAGAGGTCACTGTATGTCTTTGGGGGGAGGAGGGTGAACAGAGGAGGACACCTGGAGTTAATTGAAGAAGGAATAAAATATGAGCAGAAATGCAGAGGAGTTTGGCTCAGTGCCTCATCTGGGCATTTATTGCTGCTGTCTTTAAGTAATGCAGTGACACCATCAACTCCTTTCTTCATTTCACCCATCAGTGGATTTTCTCTGTGTGTGTGTGTGTGCGTGTGTGTGTGTGTGTGTGTGTGTGAGACTCATTCGCTAAATTCACCTGATCTCACCTTCACTTGGCTGCAGCTCCAGGAGGAACAATAAGGCGAGTTTCAGCAGTAAACTTCAGTTCCTCTGCTCTAGTTTTCTTTTCACTACGTTACGTTGCTTTAATGTGTTTTTTAACAAAATAAACAATTAGCTATTAGCGATTACTGAGTAGAGCTCCAGAGCCAAATGTTACTCTGTTCTCAAAACCTGGTAAATACTGTAGTGTTGAAACCTTTTTTAGTTAATTTGAATTACTACAGGTAACGAACGATTACCTGCAGTTTAGTTTATTAGATTCATACATCAACTTTTCCTCCATTTTGCCCATTTGTCTGTTTTGTGCACAATAATTTGCTAAACTTTCACCAACGATCATTTTGTGCTACTTGTTGAAAATGTGTTTTACTTTATCCAGCAAGAAATCGTTATTCATCCATCGGCAATCATTGGCAAAAAACCCCAAAAAAAGCATTTCACATTGTAGCCTTGAAATTTTATGCTAGTTACTGAAATCAACAGCCAGAATTCTGAGGACAAATGTTGGAAATACGAGAAGAAAAAATCTAAATTTTGTGGAAAAAACATTGGAATTCAAGATTAAAGTCAAAATTCTTAGATTAAAATTATTATTCTTAGGAAAAAAGTCGCATTTCAGAGTTTTATGTTAGAATTCTGAAAAATAATTAAAATTCTAAGATTAAAGTAAGAATTGTGAAATTAAATTCGGAATTCTGAAAAAAAAATCAGAATTCTGAGGAAAAAAGTCAAAAATCTGAGAAAGTCTGAGAAAAAAAGTCAGAATTTAAAGTCAGAATTCTGATGGGGAAAAAAATCGAATTCTGTAATTAAAGTCAAAATTCTGAGATTACAGTCAAAATTGTGGAATTAGTGTCAGAAGTCTGAGATTAAAGTCAGATTTTTCTTTTTCCCGTAGCCCTGTGAGTTTCATGAAATGATGTTTGTTTATGCTAAATACTGATTTGTGTCTCTTCTGTCTTTTCTGGCGTGTGATTGGTCAGCAGAAGTTTGTGACAACCCTCTGGTGTCCAATCTGCCGCCGTCGTCCTTCAGGAGCTCCTCTCAGCTGTCAGCCAGTCACGGACCGGGCTTCGCCAAAGTCAACAGAAGAGAAGGTGAGCGGTTTCTGAAACAGCTTGCAGTTAAAAACCAGCTGCAACGCTCTGCCAGACCCGGCTTTGGGAAAAGTTATTCGTCTCTACAGACTTTCAGCACTGATGTAATTCAGGAGAGGGCAGCCATACTAACACAAAATAAAACATTCTGCATTCAAACGCTTTATTAGGATAAATATCACAAGCTGTAGCTTTAATAAATTAAATTGTCAGACTTTCAGTGCCTTCCAAAAGTTTCTGCACCCCTTTAACTTTTCATCTGTCAATGTGTTTCATTGGAATCTAAATTAAACACATGTATGCAAAGCACAAAAATTAGAAAAATGAATTCATCCCAGTGTGGAAAACAATTCTAGATCAGGTATCAATGACAATGTTCCCCATCCATAAGGGCGTATCTATGCAGCCTAACTTTATGCTTCATGTTCTGAGCGAAGTCGCACTTTATTATTTATTTTACATTATATTTATAATTCCTAACTGCAGTTTCTGAATCATTTGAAAGAAGATTTGTTTCAGTTTATTCTTACTTATTTGGCCAATCAACCTGTTGTTTTTGTCACTTTCGGATTTTTATTATAATTTTTTAAAATATATTTATTTCTGTGTTTTAAATAAGTAAATATTTTAAGTCAGTTTTGCACCATTTTTTTGTGCTGGATCGGTATCGGCCGATACTAATCCTCAGATATTGGTATCGGTATCGTAAGTGAAGAAAGTGGATCAGTGCATCTGTAGTTAAAACAAAAATCTTTCTTGTTATAATTAGAAAAGTTCTAGTTTTACATCTAATTACCGTCAGAAACTTTATTATTTTACCAATTTTTTTGTCTTAGTAATGGCAGTTAAATGCTTCCGTACAAAACAAATTTGCTTTCAACACTTTTTGCTGTGAAAAAACTCAGAAAACTTTTTCTTCCACTTCACAGATGTGCAGAACTTTCTTTGTGTTGTTACATCGCAGTAATGGACACAATTTGAAAATGTTCTCAGGGTATGAAGTCATTAATTAGGCAATGTTCCCTTCAACTGCTTTAAACTCACAGACTTCAATCTCCATTGTAAACAACAACAACAACAACAACAACAACAAATCAGATAAATTGATTTGCATTAATGTGACCCGACCTCTGGGGTGCATTTTAATGAAAAGCTGCACCATACAGATAACTTCACGGCTCACATAAACAGGGCGAAGTCGGTATTTTACGCTCAGTGGCTGCCTTTCTAATAAGTACACAGTGTGCTTTTGAAAAAAAATGTAAATACTTTTGTGTTTTACTCAAGTGGAAACACAATTTCTCTCTTTCTGCGTGAGAATGGTTGCCTCAGCTACCTGCAGTGTAAAACCATAAGGCACTTTATTTTATTAAATAAGCAGAATGAATCATACTGAGATTGTTACAAAATGTGGGAGAGAATATTTATATGAAGTATTGAAAAGGTAAATAATAATAATAAAAACATGTATTTTCCTGTGAGTTTAATCTTTTTTAGTAGATAAGAATATAATGCTAATTTATTTAAAATGTTTCCGTTAAGAACATGTTTAAACTTTGAATAGGAATTAAGGTGGATGATGAAAAGTTTTTGTTTTTAACATAAAAACTATGCAAAGAAAAGATTAAAAATAGGTAGATTTTTTTGATCAGTTACCAATATTTATTTGTCTTACAACTTCAAGTTCATTTGTGTCCAACTCGGCAGCTCAAAGCGTTTTACCTCATAGTTGTGAAACAATCAATAAAAATTACATTTTGTTAAGTGTGATCATTGAAATCATCAATACTTATCAAGTATGTTGATCAATGTTCCAGTTTTTTTAATCAAAAGCAGCTATAACCAGGTTGATTTAAAGGAACTCAGTGTTTCAGCTGTTTTGCTGTTTTTTTTGGAAGTTTGTTCCAGAGTTGTGGTTAATAGAAGCTGAATGCGGCTTCTCCGAGTTTGGAAGACCTGAGGGGTCCGGAAGGTTGCTATGACAACAGCAGATCTTTAATTTAAACTAATTTACTCTAAGCCAATATATGTACTCTTTTATAAACAAAAGCATTTAGATCTGTGATGACACTGCAGCAGTAAACTTTAAAAACTGGAGTTTCTCTCAGTACTTAATCCTGGAAATGTTTTTTAGGTGACAGAAGGCTGAACTTGTAACTGTTTTTATGTGAATCTGAAGGTTCGGGTCAGAGGTCATCACTACTGATCACAGATTTCAAACCGTGATCAGTAGTTTTTAGCTGTAATAACTGAAGAACTGATGTTTTTATTCTAACTACACGTAAACCCTCTTTTAAGTTTCCTTTTGTTATCAAGAATATCTTTTGAAACAAGTACCTTATTTTTTGGACTATAAGCCGCTACGTTTTCCCCCAGGCTTTGAACCATGCAGCTTATAGCCTGGTGAGTCTTTTGTGTGGATTTTTCTTCAACCACCAGGGGGCTCTTTAGCAGGAAGTGAATCGTTGAAAGTCAAAATTGGAAATCAAAGAAGAAAGTGCTAATTTTCATTTAGAACAAGCACATGCTAGCAGCAGGCACGGCGGAGAAATTTCTTCAAACTCATATGATGCAGCTTTTAAGTTGAGGCCATCGATCTGGCAGCACAGGAGGGACATAGAGCCGCTGCACGTAAACTCGGCGTGAACGAAACCATGGTTTGGTTTTGGAGACGGAGGGCTGCGTCCTTAATAAATCCAGCAGATTTATTAGGACGCAGCCCTCTGCTGGGTCCTTATGGAAAACCGAGAGCGGCGCAGATACCAGCGGCTTATAGCCCGGTGCGGCTTATATATGTACATTTCCAGGTTTTTTCTAAATATTTGTAGGTGCGGCTTATAGTATGGTGCGCTCCATAGTCCGGAAAATACAGTAATCATTCCTAATTTTCCTTAAGTTTTAGTCACAAAGGGCTGAATTTCCTGTTTGTTTATTTTGTTTTTTGCACATTTGTGTGAGGATAATATGTAGAACTACAGAGATCTGAGCCACTATACAGTTTCTGTGGCTCGGCCAGTTGTTGGGATCAATTTTAAAGAAGCAACCTTCAGGCCTGTGCAGCGCTCGGGGCAGAGTGTGGAAAAGCCAATGCACCTTGACTGACTGTGCTTTTTGCCTCAGATGTGTTCTGTTTTGTTGGCAGCAGTTGTGCGTTTTCCCAGCGGTGTAAACGGAGAGTGTGTGTGCCTTTTCCCAGGATGCTGAGAACAAAACATGAAAGACAAAGCTAAACTGCAGGCGCGCAGCCGGAGCGGTCGCTCCGAGGGACGGAGAGGCTGGCGTGCAGATTGATACTACGGCTGACTGTCGCTGCTAAATGTTCGTGTTGCACGGAGGAATTCATAGAAACTTTATTAGACTAGTACATCAAAAACGCCGTAGTGCTATCTCATCTCTGAAGGGAATAAAATTGAGTTGTGATTCATGAACAGCAGGGGGAAAAATCCAGCCTGAACTCTCTGCTGGATGCTGATGCGGGCTTTGTGAAGGGTTTGTTTGGCTGCTTCTTTAAGGAGGCCACTCTGCAACTTTCCCCATTTATGGAGCTCAGTTGCTGACAGTGGCTTAAAGGTGACCTATTGCTTCCTTGCACAGATTAGGATACGTCTATGGTCTACACAAAACATGTTCATTAGAGTTTTTCTACAAAATCATTTTTAGAAAATTAGATTTTGATATTTTGAGCTCCTCTCTGTCACTTTGAATCGAAATAGGCTTCTGGCCTCTCCCCCAAACTTAACATTTACACTCGCATGTGAAAATGGCTGCAAACAGATGCCAATTATACAACTGTACATGTTTGAAAAGCAGAAGTGGAGCCTTCTGCACAACCAACAAGGAACTCAGAAATGCTCATGTTTTTTTCTAGAAAATTTCTGAGATTAATCTGAACATTTCTGAGTTTTTTGCCATAAATTTACTCCTCCTTTTTGTTTTCTATCTGCGTTGTCACTGACATGCTGCCGTATAAATGTGGTAAAAGCTGAGAACTAAATCCTTATCTAGTTGACTTTTGACTAACAGCTGTTGATGACAAAACATGAACAAACTGCTAGATGTAAAGGAGCCAGCGAGGATGTTGGAGATCATGGACTGTCCTGGATTTGTGGTTTTGTCCCCATATGTGGACGTGTCCTGGTTGGACAACTCACACACTTTGGCCTTTAATCTCTTGCTGCAGCTCGCAGCGCCGCATCCCTCTGTGCTTGTACAGTTTGTGAAGCAGCTGCCTCGCATCTGTGAAGGTGAATAATTCATGCGTCTCGGGACCCAGACCCAGAACAGAGAGAGCCGCTCCTTTAGCCGAGCCGAGGGCCCGAAGAGACGGATGAAGGCCGGAGTCAGAGATCAGCCGCGGCCCTCAAGCAGAAGTCTCTGGTTTAAAGACCAACCTGCTCTCATTATGCTAAGCAATTGTTTTGCCACGAGCAAGGAAAAGAAGAAACACACACAACCAGCAGAGAGTTTTCAGTCTTTTCAACGTTTTTGGGACTTTGTTAGACCCAAAATGTGTCTGTAGATGTTAAATATGTTTCCACAGACAGAGAAACAAACACACCTGCATGTGTTTTCTATGAAATACGTCAAATAGATGTAGAATAAAGCAGCAAATTAATTTAAATTAGCGTATTCTGAATTATTAAAGGTTACATAATGACTGGTGAAGTACACCAATGTATTAGGACAATTTTAAAAAAGGAGTGAATTTCCACAAAAAATCTCAGAAATATTTAGATTAATCTCACAAATTGTGTAGAAATTTCTGGGGGGTTTTTCAAAAAAAAAGGTGAAATGTCTCACCAGAAAACTCAAGTCAGAAATTTTGAGATTGATCTCAGAAATTTTCCACAAAAAAAAGAAGAAAATTCTGAGTTTGAAAAGTAAAAAAAAAAAAAAGCTAGAAAATACTTAAAATTTTGATTTAATCTCAGAAATTCTCCTGACAGAAAATGGAAAATTTTTGAGTTTCTCTCAAAATATTTTTACTTTTGGAATTCAGAAATTTAGGACATTTCTGAGATTAACCTAAAAAATTTGTATTTATTTTTCATTGCAAATTTACTTTTTAAAAGTAAAAGCCGGCGTCCTGCTTGTTGTAGTTCTCTCCCTGGTGGTGGAAACATCGTTTGATCCAGATGGGTTAAACCGGGGAGAGAACTAAACCGCCGCAGGACGCCGGCCCTCCAGGACCGACTGATCTACACCGTAATGCGCCGCCCTCCAGCCCTGATGCATGACTCGGTCAAATTGTTTTTGTTTAGTTCGTTGCCTTATTGTTGCCTCATCAAATGTGCAGCGAACTTCACAAACTGTGTCTGTTAGTCTGAGGTTTGCTCTTTCTGAATTACACTTCACTGTAGGATGCACAGATAGCCGGTGCAGCAGGATTATTTACCCAAAGCCTTCCGGATTTGTATCCCAGTGGAAAAACACAGAATGGTGTGTGAGGATACAAACACTTATCTGCAGGATTTGCAACTGAAAACCAAAGCACCTCGTGTTATTTAGTTTGTTTAACAGATTCTGAACCTGAGCAGCTTCCTGCTTATTCTGGGAAGATGAATAGCAGAAACTTTCAAAGAAAATACAACTTGTTGGATCATTTCCAGCTGACCAAAAGAGGTTGTCATCTTCAGCAGATTTGATGTCACAGACTCTAAATTCGGTCAAGTTTTTCCCATAAGTCAGTTTATTTCTTTAAGGAATGTTTTTATTATGTTTCCTGAGGTTGGCGCCGCACGTTGGGTCACTTTGATCCCTTTAGATTTTGAGTTATTGGCCAGTCTGGCTGAAGATCATGGCTACTTCGAGAGTCTGGTCCTAGAGGGTCAGAAAGGTTAATAGATTATTACAGGTCCTTCTTGGACCAGTTCAGAGGAACAAATTTTCTTGTTCCCTTCGATAAATCATCAAGCAGCAGCGTTTCACATCCGCAGCAGCAGAATGTTTTAGAAAAGCTTTTCTTCCTTAAGACAAAACCTGACGACTGAATAAAAACAGAAAATCAGGTAATTTAAATCTATTTTTTGTAACTTTTTCACCTGAGATTTTTTTCCTCTTTGACTCTCAAAATTGCTGATAGTATGTGCCGTAACATAGTTTAATCATATTTATAGCCTAATCTTGTGTGCATTGGAGAGAAAACCTGGAGATGACTTAATTCTGCCTCGTAGCTAAATGTTAATGACAACATTTAACATTTATAGGCAAATGTTAATGGTCGTTTTAACAAGTTAACTGGGCCGTTGTACCTTTAAACCAGTTTAATTATTCTGCAACAGGCTTGAAACACATGGAGTGATCACCAGTCAATTTCTGGAAGCGCTAATTTAGATTTAAAAAGCAAGCGTAACATTAACATGGCCTCTAGGTTTAAATTACGAAGGCGATGTAAGCCGTAGAATCAGGTATTGATCTTGGTGTGATGTTTATGCTCCACCTCTGCTTCTCCAGATTCCCTTCTTAATCACGTTTTCTGGTGAGATTACACAGAAATCCTCTTAATCCCAGGTAGTCAGACTCACCACAAATCTAATTATTCTGGTAAATATCACCTCATGTCTTCACGAAATCCAACTAACAACAATTTATCCAGGGTTTCTGTCAGTACTGCTTTAAAATTCCTCTCTGTGAATTCAGGGAAATAAAAATATCCTGTTTGGATAATCCCAGAGAAAATATCGTAACGTAAGATATCTATTTCTATGCAGCATTTTTAGTCAAAATAATGAAATAAATTGTTATAAATGCATATCAAAGGTTGATAAACATAAACATTGATAATATATTTTCACTCAATTTAGTGAATCACAGATGAAATCTAACTAAATATGTCAAAATAAAACCATTATTAAATGTCAAATTTAACAACAAATTTTGCTGGACGATAAACTGTCCCAGGAATTATTGCAATTAACAATAATATTGCTGTTTGTTAATTAATTCTCAAATACGCTCTAATTTTGCAAGGAACATTTAACACTTTAACTGGAATAAAAATTTAAATAACCAAAAAATAAAAAACCCAAAACAGTAGATAAAATGGAAACAAAAACCACACAAATAAAATAGATTATGAAGTCTGTAAACAAAACTGCCTTTAAATAAATATTAATCAAAACGGAAATTATTGAATTTCCATTCAATAATTAACAATTGTGTTGTTGAAACAAACTTCTCAGCGTTTTTTTTTCATAACCTCCATCTTCATCTGATTCCCATCATGCATCTCTGCCTGTGAAATTCCCAGAATGCTTAGCGTCTCTATGGGCCAGTCCTGATTTTATGCTGCTGCTGCAGTCGGAGGCTGAAGCAGCGTTCACCGTACCTGTTTCTTTAACAGACTTGCTTCTCTAGTCAATCAATCAATCAATTTTATTTGTATAGCACATTTCAGCAGCAAGCATTTCAAAGTGCTTTACATCATATCAAACACAGAAACACAAAGCAACATAGAATCAACAATCAAAACACAGCATTAAGTCAAGTTCCATCAATAAATTTGTAATTGATTACATTTCAAATACAATCCTAAACAGGTGGGTTTTTAGTTGAGATTTAAAGGAAGTCAGTGTTTCAGCTGTTTTACAGTTTTCTAGAAGTTTGTTCCAAATTTGTGGTGCATAGATGCTGAAAGCTGCTTCTCCTCGTTTGGTTCTGGTTCTGGGGATGCAGAGCAGAACCAGAACCAGAACCTGAGAGGTCTGGAAGGTTGATACAACAACAGCAGATCTTTAATGTATTGTGGTGCTAAGCCGTTCAGTGATTTATAAACTAACAACAGTATTTTAAAGTCTATTCTTTGAGCTACAGGGAGCCAGTGGAGGGACTTTAAAACTGGTGTTATGTGCTCTATCTTCCTGGTTTTAGTGAGAACGCGAGCAGCAGCATTCTGGATCAGCTGCAGCTGTTTGATTGATTTGTTGGACAGACCTGTGAAGACGCTGTTGCAATAATCAATACGACTGAAGATGAAGGCATGGATGAGTTTCTCTAGATCTGGCTGAGACATTAGTCCTTTAATCCTGGAAATGTTCTTCAGGTGATAGAAGGCCGACTTTGTAACTGTCTTTATGTGGCTCTGGAGGTTCAGGTCAGAGTCCATCACTACTCCCAGGTTTCGGGCTGATCGCTGGTTTTTAGTTGTCTTTATGGGTTTTCTGTCCTGCATGAAGTAACTTTACCACTCGGGTTGTAATCCTCTTTATTAGACTTCACATTCACATTAAAGATACTTCCAAACCTTCTCAGTTTGTCTCTTTAGATTCAGCTGACTTTGGTTATATTTTTTTCTTTTGAATTTCCTAATCTGATGTATCATATTCACATTGTTCATGTGCATAAAATCCCTGAAATTTCAGTTTCAGAATTCAAAATCTGCTCGAAAAAATCGGAAATTTTGAGATTAATCTCAGAAATGTTCTAGAAAAAACAAGTAAATTTCTGAGATTGAAAAGTTGAAACTTTGCTAGAATTTTTTTTTAATTTTAGGATGACTCTCAGAAATTTTCTAAAAGAAAAAAAACGTAGATATTTCTGAGTACCAAATTTTCAACTCAAAAATGTGATACACACACAAAAAAATTCTTTTTTGAAAATATCTCTGTGGAAATTTAGTCCTCTTCTTTTTTAACTATCTACAATGGGTTAGGGTAAAAATTTTATTTGGCCTGATTTTATTTGTTGTTATTTATATGAATTATTGTCATTTTGGTCCTTAAATTACCTAAATTTCAAACTAACTATATTTTGGTCCATCTCATTATGTAATTTTAAAATATTGAATGATTGATAATTTGATCAGTTACTAAGTAAACTTTTTACCAAATATTTTTTATTCTTAAGTCATTTCTTGGTTAGCTACTTTTTACTTTTACTTCAGTAAACATATATTGAAGTAGTGCTTCTCTTACTTGAGTTCTGTTTTTTAGTTCTTTACCCGCCTCTGCCTGTTAGAAAAAAAGCAACGTCTGAAACAAATTAAAGTAGTGTAAAAATATAGGCTAGATACTGAGGGTACACTAAGCTTTCCTATAATTAATTCAACCTCTCCTGTAAGTAAATATGTCACTGCAACTGATTCTGTGTGTATTTATGTGGGGTACCATGACAGCATTAAAGCAGTGTTATTTTGGATGTTTCCTCCTGGCTCTTTGCTAGGACGCAGGCCAAGAACTGGTGGTGTTAGCGATGGATTATGACTTTTAATGGCAGCAGGTTTGGGAGTGTGGGAAAACAAACTCGTGTAAGTTTAGCTCCCAGTGCATCAGATGCTGTTAATGTCTTACATCAGTCCTTGAGTTACCCTGACCTGGAACATTTTTTCACTGCTCAACAATTTTCCACTAAAATATACTTCTTGGGGGTCACATAGGTGTTGAATAAATTCACATTTTGCTCATTTTTACGCTTCCATTTGGGTTTCTACTGCTTCAAAACAAAACAAAACAAAAAGAACTAGCTCACTTGATAAAGAAAACCCATCCAGCTGTTTTTCGGCAGTAAGTTAATGTTTTCTGGTGTCTGGAAAATGAGAGGTTTCAAAAACCTTCCCCACTGCCCGACCCCTGTGGAGGCTATACCATTACCTAGTAATCCCAGTGGAATTCCTCCCGTTACCTAGCAACCCCAGTGGAATTTGGCCGTTACCTAGCAGCCCCAGTGGAATTCCGCCCGTTACCTAGCAGCCCCAGTGGAATTCCGTCCGTTACCTAGCAACCTAAGCTGAACTGCAGCATATTTGGATTTAAAGTAAAAACAGTCCAAGTGCTTAAAGGAAACTGAAAGAGTGGGGACTATTCCCCAGGATACTTAGTGGCATGTTGTTGTGTCTTGCGTTGTAGTGAGGTGGATGTGTATTACTTTGACATGCCTCTTGTATGTTTTAAGGCAAATATTTGTTTTAATGCATCCATCAGTTAGCAATGGTTGAGGAAAATCTATTTTCAAATTGCTTGAGTTGTGTTCCTGAGTGGAATATTTTATAAAATACCTAATGAGATATCTTCATAATTTAAATTCTTTAAACTTAAAATAAGCAGTTATTTTAACTTGATAAAGTGAGAGAAAATGTAGCCCATGTTCAGCTGAAGTCAGTTTTATTGCATATTGCGAAATAATGACTTGATTTAAATTACAGTATTAAATTAAAATAACTGACAATTGAAGATTAACGAGCTATCAGAACTTAAAAACAATGATTAGACATCTTTTGTTGAATTTACTTTGCGAACATTAATGTCTGCGTTAAACTGCGTTAGAAAGTAATTTTCTCGTTGACTTTAATTTTATTTTCAAGGCAGTAGGTGAACTTTCATTTTCAATTTTAACCACCTTAAAATGTTTTACAGTGTAGTTTATTAAGGGTTGTTTTATTGTTTGTGTTGTTTTAACATCTATAGAATAAATAAATAAAACATCCACAATGCTTGTTTTTGGACCAAAAGCATGATTTTAATTTGGAAACTATTTATCTGTATGATGAGCTATAACCAATTAATTAATCTGTGCAGAAACAAGCATGCTTGAACCGGGTTATTATTATTATTTTTTTAACGTTTCCTAAAAAGCATCAGAATAATGTTGAAATATTCAGATTGCATAAGGTTAAAGTAAAAGTCAGTGACCTCATTCAGTTAAGTTAGCTTCTAACTTCATCAGCTAGAAGTTAAAATCATTTATAATCTGTGGTGTTTTGATTTGTTTAAATCAAATTTCTCTGATATTTAGTAAAATGTTGCCACCTGCCTCTCTCAGTGCTAGCTTAGCTAGCTTAGCCTCCGTACAGAGTCTTGATGTTAGTCGATTTGCTGAGGTAATGAGGTAATTTGAACGTCCAGCAGACCAGCGCTATAATCCTCTTGACCCGTGTTTAACCTCAATTACCACAAAGAGTCGTTCAAATGCTTTGGAGTCATTACAACTGAAGCAAACATTTTCACCCACCAGGAGCTTAAAAAAATAAAATGTCTGACAAAAGGTATAATATTTAGGGGGAAAGGGTTATTCAGCCACAGCGGCTGAATAAATTCACCAGTTTCTACTCATCCCTCAGGTGTTGCCCATTAGGGCAATGTTGACGCTTTCCTTGTTTCTGTAGCCATGGGTTGATCCTCTTCTCTTTGTCACGCTCTCATCCTCTTTCCTTTCTGCGTCTGTCGTCTCCAGTCCGGCTGTAATGAGTAAAGGTCGGCCTGTCTGCGCTCTTCACTTGAGCTGTCAGTGTCTATGTCTTTTACTGAGCTACTTATTAGCTTTGACCTTTAGAAGATGTCATAATGAGCAGGAAAGAGAAGAAAAGAATCTGAGACAAAGCCTCGTCCATTGAAAAGCTCTTGTTTCGTGTTTTCAGCATGTTAAAATGTTTTTATTCAAAAGGAAAAAAGAAAACTGCTTGTATATGTTTTTCATATTGACAAAAGTGATTGCTTTGATTTGCATCTCATAGTGATGAAAAATTATTTTCCAATGTGGATTTATTATGGAAATCAACCAAACCAAGATCACAATTTGAAGTGAAAAGAGAAAAAAAACTTTAAAAATCAAGTACATTTCTAGAGACACTGATATTCATAATGTGAACAAGAAATGTGAATGAAGAGTCGACTGCAGTGAATCCATTAAAAACCTCCTGGTAATTCCACCAGATGTTGATTTCTGAACTCTTCCTGAGTTAAAACATTGGCATTCTTGTTTCTAAATGAACATAAACGTATTTTCTTTGCATTATTTGAGCTCTGAAAGCCCTGCATCTTTTTCATTATCTTGACCATTTCTCATTTTCTGCAAATAAATACAAAATCTTTGCTTGGACTTTCATAGACGTGTTGTCAGTAGTTATAAAGTTACATATAAAAAGTAAAATCAGAGAAACTGATCATTTTTAAATTTTTTCCAGAGCTGTATGCGTATTTTTTTTATTTGACCTCATTTACAAGAGAGACCTGTTGATAAAATAAAATTAGAAACACAGCAACAAAACAAACAATTAAGAAACTTGTCTAATAAAATATGAGCTGAAAAGAAGAGCAAGTATCATAAGAAGATTTTTGTTTTTGTCTTAAAAGAAAACAAACTTCACTACCTTTCATTGTATTCATAGTGGGGTAGTAACTAGTTACATTTACTCAATTACATTTACTTGAGTAATGTTTTTGGGGGAAAAAAGTACTTTTAGGAGTTTTTTTACTTTGCTGTACTTCTTACTTTTACTTGTGTAATTTTATTGTGAAGTATTTCTACTCTTACCTGAGTAAAATTTCTGGATTTTCTACCCACTGAATGAAAAACAAACATGTTTTAACCAAAAATTCACCAGACACACATGTTAAAGTTTCATACGTTTTTTTATTTAAATAACTGATTTGAAAAATTTTCTTTTGCCTGTTTTATTATTTTTATTACTTAACTAAATTATTATCATTTTGGTCTTTAAAATACCAAAAATTTATCTTAACTTTATATTTTGGTTTGTCTAATTATGTAATTTTTAGATACTAAATGACTGATAATTTGATCAGTTACTCAGTACTTGAGTAGACTTTTTTACCAAATACTTTCTTTTTTACGAATTTTCCTTGTCAACTATTTAATTTAATATCAATACAGTCATATTCAATAAATGAGGGTGTGTATTTTTATGCTAAACTACGTAAGTGATACTCTTGAGATTAAAACAATAAGCCGATTTGGTGCTTTATTCCAACAGAAACCATACCAGTGTATTCTCGTTTCACACTTCCTTTAGTTTTAATGGGATTTTTGCCAGCCTGCACTGCGAACACGGTGTGAACAAACCTCATACATAGCTGGATGCCCTCTCCAGCTGTTGCTCCAGCTGCTGTCAGGATGAACTGAGGCGCGTTTCCCTCCAGAGGCTCGACCGTGTTCTGCTAATCGCTGTGGAGAGGACAAATGTTGCAGCTCAGTGACTGCCGTCATATCGGCGTGGAAATGTGAATAGACACGATTTCCAGTTATTCTGAACCACATTGTGCTCAGTCCTGGTGGCTTGTGGATAAAATGTGGAGCTTTGTAAACAGCTTGGGTGGCTTCCCAGAATAAGAATACTGAGCTGAAGACGAGCGCAGCAAAATCTCAACACAGTGTGTGCTGCAGATTTTAAAGTCATTGAATTCAAACTCAATAAATATTTTTACTTCATGACTGAAACTGGATGAAAGAATCTGAACTGAATTGTTGTTTTTCTGTGTAACTTGTCCAGGAGCTGGAGGCTGGTCTCCTCTCTGGTCAGATAAGTACCAGTGGTTGGAGGTGGATCTGCAGAGACGAACCCAGATCACCGCCGTGGCCACGCAGGGCCGCTACGGCAGCTCTGATTGGCTGATGTCCTACCTGCTGATGTTCAGCGACACGGGACACAACTGGAGGCAACACCGGCAGGAAGACAGCTTGGGGGTAAAGTTTGTAACGACTCATGAATGAGCATTAAGGTCAGGATTCTGAGATTAAAATGAGAATTATGACTTTGGATTTCTAAATTTTGAAATCAAATCAGAATTGTGACTTTAACCTCAGAATTTTGAAATTCTTAGATTTTGATGTCAGAAATCTGAAATCAAAAGTCAGAGATTCTAAAAAAAATGTTAGAATTTTGATTTTTATCTCAGAATTCCTAAATCAAAAGTCAGAATTTTGAGGAATTCAGGTATAAAACAAATTGTAGATTCTATTCTTCAGCCATGTCACCCATCCTTACTCTCACTGTTCCACCATTCAGCCTGGAATCCAGACTTCTACATAAATTAAATAAGTCACACTAAAACACCTTTTGAATTCTGAATTGACAAAAGAAATTTGATATTTGGAAATAGTAACGCATGGTGAACCACACATATTCTCTAAATGCTAACAGCAAACTGAGCAGTAAGGAAACCCACAGGTCGTGTGATCATATCTGGCTGCTGTCAGAGAATTTAACTTCTGCTTATTGGAGGTCGACACTAATGTAGGAAACCACTGCCTGCCACACAAAATGTCACAGGTTTAATTCCTGCGGCAGCAAAGGTGTCCGTTCCCAATCCGTCTTCCAGAGAGTTGCTGAATGAACCCTAACTAACACGTTCACTGAGAGTCCGTCTACATAACGGTGTCAGGATTGAGCTAAAAATATAAATCTGCAGCAAGCAGGGACAAAAGTATCATGTTGATTCCTCACTGAGTGCAACTGTTCATTTGTTTACAACCATAACGTACAGTTTCATAATATTTCGAGCTCAAAATGCTCGTCTCTAATGAGGAAACAACTTTAAAGGGGACGTACCAGTGCAAAATTCACATTTTGCAAGTTTTTGTACTTCCATTTGAGTTTCTACTGCTTCTCAAAACGACCAAAATGCCTTAAAAAAAGCCAACAGCCAACTGTTTTTTGGCGTCTGGAAAATGAGTCGTTTCAAAAACCTTCGGAATGTAATGTTACAAATCAGCTGTTACCTAGCAACCCCACCAAGGGCGCCTGTTACTTAGCAACTGAAGCCGAGTTCCGGCATGTTTGGTGAGCTGGTTTTACTGCTGTACAATGGCTGCTGGAAAAGACAAGAGGTTTGTTGTTGACTTACCATCAAGAAACCACTTGATGCATTCTTGTTGGTTGTGCAGGAGGCTCTACTTCTGCTTTTCAAAGATGTGCAGTTCTATAATTGCGCCTCCATTTTCAGGTATGAGAGTTAATGAGTTTGGAGGCGTGGCCAGCAGCAGCTTATTTAGGTTTAAAGTGACAGGGCACCCTAAAACGACTCATTCTGAAATTAGTTCAAAATACTCAAAATCTCTTTATCTAAGAAGGATTTTGTGCAAAGAATGTAATAAACATTTAGTATATCTTTACCTGTTCCAGGAAGCATAATTAGTCACCTTTAAGAGTTAGAGAAGATAACTTTCTGTAAGTGTGTGTGCAGCAGTTCGATTACTATTTGATTTGTTATTCGGGAAACTTCCAGGCATCCTTTTTTTCCTTTTAAGAAGAAAGGGAACACCCATCTTCAAACTATATCCGCCTGTGGAGCGACTTGTAATTCAGACTTGCAAAGAAGATTTTCACACTATGTGAAGAACATAAACTCTCCCCAGGACACATCACCTGAAAAAAGGAAGGTATGACTTCTTCAGCGCTAAAACGAGTTGATTTGACACTCGGCGTGTGAAGCTGTGAAGATTTGAGTTTTCTTTGTGTTTATTTAAGGTTTCTGTGTTTATTGAGTCTCCGTGTTGTCCTGTTTACCCCTTGACTGTTCCCAGCTGTGTCTCGCTCCCTGATTACTCTTATTTAATCCCACCTGTCTTCCTTGTTCCTCGTCGGGTCCTTGTCAGGTCTTGCGTCTTGTCTAGTCGTCTTGTCTGCTGTCAAGTCAGTCATCAGATGTCAGTTGTTCTACCAGCTGCTACCAGATATGAGCTGTCAGCCTTCCACTCATTCTGTGCTGCCTGGACTTTGGATTTTTGTACATTTTCACCATTAAATCATCATTCTCACTCAACGACCTGGATTCATCGCTTAATACTCACCACCTAACACCGCAAATCATGACAGAGGCGGTGCTTCCTCATCAGCTGCCAGATTGCTCTTAAATCTGTATGTATTAGTCAGAGTGGCTTAGTGTCACAGAAAAGGTGCGAGTTTGACAGTAAAAACAGCTGCTTCAGTCACAGCTTCCTCCTGACTCAGATTTATCCTCAATGAGAAAAAACAAATCATCTGAGTTTTACTTTTCTGAAGTACTGGAGTCTTTATCACTACCTTTACTTTACACTACTTTACAGCTAAGTACATTATTAAAAATATTATTTGAACCTTTTTCAGTCACATGGTTATAGTATAAAAAGGAATACTTAAAAGTTGGTTGCAACATAGTTAGCAACCAACTTTCTGGTAAAATTAAGGGTGATCTGTTATGCTTCCTTAAACAGATTAGGAGAAGTTTATGGCTTAAACAAAACATATTCATTACAATTTTTTTTACATAAAATCATTCTTAGTAACATTTTAAGTATTTTGAACTGTTTTAGGACGTCTTGCCTCTTTAAATCTAAATAAGTTCCTGCTGGCCACGCTCAGCAGCAGTTTAAAGTTTCACCACAATGCCTCATAAGTGCTTAAAAAAACAAAAACAGAATAAAAGAGGACTAGCATGGCAGTATTTTGGATATTTAAAATAAAAAACTAAACAATAATTAGCGATATCAATATGAAACCGTATTTTGTGATAAGTGATAGGTTTTCAGCCATATTGTCCAGGCCTACAAACTATACTGCATGAATGTTTCTCGCTAAAACTTGTCGCTGCGCCTGATTCAGCAGAATTTTTCATGTAGACTTCATGAAAGACTTGAAAGTTATTATATTTTTATTAAGAACTTCTTCACCCCCAGTTGCTCTGTTATTAATCCCTCCATCCTCCCATCCTTTTTTTAAAGTTTCATCCTTCCTTCATCTCTGTTTCTCCTCCCCTGACTGAAAGCTTGTCAGAAGCAGCTCATATTTCTAAAGGTCCTCGGGCGAGTAAACGAGATGCCGTGTTCCTCGGCATTCTCAGCAGGAAACTGAGCCATTTGTTGAGCTTAACACTCGGCTGCCCAGCAGGCTCAACCCTTCAAAGCAACGAGATCACAATTATGCAGCTCCAGAGAAGCTAATCGTGCTCACAAAGGCTCATCAGCTAACAAACACACACACACACACACACACACACACCCCGACAAAGTCACAAGCTGTTCAGTAGATGGAGCAAAGCGAATGCATTCAAATGCATGCATGCAAAAATACAACTGTTAACTTTTTGTAAGAGTCAGTTTGGTGTTTAGGGGATTCGTCTTGAAATAAGGCGTTTCTCTGTGGGGAACTGTCACACAGGCAACCTTGCTGGATTTTCAAAGGCGGCTGATTGGGGGGAAATGGAAGCTATTAGTCTTTTAACAGAGGCTCAGTACGGACACAAAATAGGATCCAAGGGTTATTGATCACTGGACAGAGAGGGGGAGGCGTCATCAGCAGGTGGGATCAATGGCCTGTTAGCTCAAAGTTGGAGAATGCAGATGGTTGGCTCAAGGCTGAGCGTTGGGGAGACTTTATGTCTACACCAAATGATAGAACCGGTACAATAGTTGAATCCCTTTGAATTGACGAGTTATCGATGCAAAATTCACATTTTGAACATCTCCATGCTTCCATTTGGGTTTCTACTGATTATAAAAAGAAAAAATGAAAAATTTTTGGTGTCTAGAAAATGAGCTGTTTCAAAAATCTCTGCAATGTTACGTCACGAATCAGCAAGAATTGCCTGTCACCTAGCAACCCCAGCCGAGTTCCTCCCATTGCCTAGCAACCCAAGCAGACCTCCAGCACGTTTGGCCAGTTGGTTTTACTGCTGTGCAGTCCTGTTGTTATTGATTATTTTCAGAAATTGCAGTGGCTGCAGTTTGCCACAGCAAAGTGAAAAATGACGCCCCAAAACAGGTGAAGAACAACTCAAAAAACCATTCAAACTCTTCTTTTGTCCTCGCTCCCTTCGGTGAGCTTCAGTCCACGCATGCCGGTTGCTTCGGCAACCAGCTTGACAACAGCTCCGCAAAGGGACAGATCAGAGGTTACTTTTCTAGTGTGTCAGGAACATCACCTGTTCTGTTAACTGAGCAGGTAACAGTTTTAACAGTTTTCAGGCTTGATGTTTATTTTGCGGTTGTTAATAAGTAGTTGCCTGTAGGGCTGGGCGATGTATCAAGTGTACTCGATGTATCGCAATATTTTTAATTTACGATAGTTAAAATGGCTATATCGCAACTATCGAGTATAAATTTTCGTTCAAATAATAAACTTTCGCCGTCAAAACCAACTGACCAAACATGCGAGTATGGTTTATCCGACACCCTATGAATGCATCACTAGTCCCTCCCCCTCCCAGCCTGAAAATTTTCTACCAATCACGCTGCGCGGAGAAAACAAACAACATTGTGACAGCGGCTGAATGAGACGGTAACTGAAGACGAATCAGATGAACTAGTTGTTGTGTCTTTACTCCAACATAGTATATTTAAATAAAGGATTCAAGTCGGTGGTAAGAAAATGAACGTGACTTTACTGTTGTCTCACAAGTTACATATCAATGCGCTGGCGGATAACCTCTAGGTAACTCAGTAGCTAGGGGAGTGGTTCCGCTGAAGTAAATAGATCCACTTTATATACTACACTAGTCTAGTTCCGAAGAGAAACAGCGCTGGATCAATAATCTGGCAGTAGTTTGGATTTTATATGGAGGATGTCGAACAAAATTAGGTATTTTGCTTTTATTAATAAGTGATCACCGTGGTAGATTAGCCACCATTGCTATTAGCCACGCTAACACAGCGGTGGTTGATTAGCTAATTTAAACACCTGCTTTACTGATCTGTCCAAAACACACCTTATTCCACAGCACATCTATTTGTTAAGTTTGTCAAAGTCGAGGATAACTGACCTACTTCCCTCTCCCTCGCTATTTTTTTTCCTTAGTTAAAACTTATTTCTCACCTTGTTATCTAGTCATAGTGTAGACAGTTCATAGCAAAACACTGCATCCCTTTTTATATGAGCTTACATTTCAGTCTAGCAGGGAAATGGGGGCGGAACGTGCGTGGGTGACATCATGCTGCAAGGGATCTATAGTTAAAAATTAAAAATAACATTGGAGCTCATTTAAGAATATCTTGATATATATCGTGTATCGTGATATAGCAAAAAAAAAAATATATATATATATATATCGGGATATTAGATTTTCCTCATATCCCCCATCTCTAGTTGCCTGGTGGCTGATTAGCCAGCTAGCATCCAACAGCTGAAACATAAACTGGCGCCCATGGCACACATGAACAGGCTGATGGAAAATTCATAATTGTTACAACATCCAAGTTGTGTGTAAAAACTAACATCTAGGTGTGTTGCTTCAGGCGTTTCCAGGTAACAGCAACGCAGACTCTGTGGTCCAGTACAAACTTGATCAGCCAGTGATCGCCCGCTACCTTCGCCTGATCCCACTGGACTGGAACCCCACCGGGCGGATCGGACTCCGCCTGGAAATATACGGCTGCAGATACAGTGAGTGTGGTTACAGTAACTATAGCATCCTGAGGAAATGCACAAATTATTAGGTTTCAAAATTCAAGAGTATCATGTTGTGTTTTTCTTAAAGGCTACAGTTTGTTTGGGTATTTCTGCCACTTCCTGCAGTATTTTGGCTTCTTGGTTGTGATTGGTTCTTTCTCATCCAAAAAATACTCTGATTGGATGAAAACGATCCGTCTGTGATTCGCCAGAAATGTGATTTATTTACATCAAGGTTGTAAACTAAAGCTAATAAAATAACAAAAAATGAAAATGAGAAAACATTTTCATTAGCTGAAATAAATAAAAACAATAATTAATTGGGAAAAACTAGAACTACCTGGAACTCTTATCATGTATTTATAAACTAAAATATACTATAATAATAAATATAATATGCAATTTTCCAATTTGATGTGAATTTTTTTTTCCCCCACTGAAGCGGTTTACGTCAGTTGTTGGCAAATTATGGCACTCCATAATAACTAATAAACACTAGCAAACACACTCTAAAAACTAAGACTAAATGAATTAGACAAAACGTCACAACGAATCTATATAATATAATGTGAAACTTTGATTTACAGTTGTGAATGCAGTCATTTGCATGTTAACAACATACTTTGTGTGTGAAAGACACATAAAATTTTACAAAATCTTTGCCTCTATTGGTGTTCCATACCCAAGGAGCTGCAATGTCATAGTGGAGCGCGTGTCAGATGCGTATTTAGCAACCGAGTTTTAGATATAGATGCTTAACATCACTAGTTATTGTCCGTTTACATAGATTTATGCGCTCACATTCAAATCGGTGGCACAAAGACAACGCCGCAGAAATTCAGTTTTAGATCAAAACTGAGTGAAAAGTGAGGGTTTATTTTATTTTTATGTTCTAGTAAAAGAGATACAAATTCAGCAGCTTGCTACTGAGTGACATTTATAAGTTCTCATATTCTATCTGGGAAGTGTTTGATTGGGCTACAGATATATTACAGCCCCAACTGCACTCAAATCCACACGCATTGATGCACCAATACACAGATTGGTCTGCAGCTTGGAGTTTAAGTGCCAAGATGTCTTGTTTCTCTTGAATTGTGTGAAAAATGCATCTTTACTCTGAATATTTCTCTCTAAAACATGGTGGAGGTGATGATGTTATTCCTCATAATAAATTTAAGGAGTGATGACTCATAAAAAGTACCAGGATGTTTTTCTGTAGCAGAAACAAAGGAAAAACTGTTTGGTCTTAAACCAGGGAAACATTTGGCACAAATCAAGCTGCTGAGCTCTATTGGAAATCTTTGGTAAGAGCTGAAGTCAGCTGTCCACCCAAGGACTCATGCAAGTTTTAAGAGCTTGGCTGCAGCAGAGGAAGAGTGGCAGAAAATATCTACCACTGGTGCGTGACTCCTGAAAACATTCAACAGAAATGCTCTCTGTGTTTAAATACGAATTCTTCTTTATTTTTCCTTATTGAACTCTTCAAAAAAAATATTGTTTGAAATTAACTTTTGCAAATTAAGTTGCACCGTCTGTGTTTGTATTTTTGAATTCTACCATCCACATCGTTTGCTGTATTTAATGTGATTTAAATAGTAAAGAATCAAACCTTTAAAGCCGCTTTGCTCTTGTTTTGCAGCCTCTGAGGTGGCACATTTTGATGGGAGAAGCAACCTTGTCTACAGACTGAGTGCCAGAACGAGCTGGACAGCGAGGGAGAGCATCTCTCTGAAGTTTAAAACCTTGAAGAACTCAGGAACGCTGCTTCATGCAAATGGACAGAGGGATCACAGCCTCAACCTGGCGCTGGAGAGAGGAAAGCTGCTGCTCCACCACCAGCAAGGTACCAACCTCAGCAGGTTGTTTATTTACACTCAGCCTTTTATTTTTTATAAAACAGCTGAAATCATTCAGTAGTGACTTTCCTTTTTCCCATCCTATCAGGTGTTTTTTAGTTTCCTCATTAGAAGAGGTTCTAATGCCATCTTCAAAATCACCATTAAATATACATCTGATATATTGATCAATGTTCTAGTTATTGTTAATCAAACTGGGGGTTTGGCCTTTATTTAAACAAAGTCAGTGTTTCAGCATCTTTGAAGTTTTCTGACAGTTTGTTAAAGAGGATATAAACATTTCAGTCCTGAAAATTTCCCTTTGTTTTATATGTGTTTCATATTGGATGTTGATAAAAGTGACTTTGGCATAAATTCTGTTTGATTTTCTCCAACATGAACTTTTGACTTGTGAGTTCAAAACAAAACCATCATTGGCATCAATTAGGCTCCTATTGTGAATTAGGGCCATAATAGACGGATGAAAAACAAAAGGAGGAGGAAATTTCCTTTAAAAGAATTTTCTGAGTGAAAAGTTGAAAATTTGTGAGGAAAAAAATATCACTAATTTTCAGTTTAATCTCAGAAATTTTCTAGATTTTTTTTTAAAATTTGGGTTGGAAAAGTTGAAATTTTGAATTTCAAAAAAACTCAAAAGAAATTTAGAAATTTTTTTTAAAGTTATGAGTTGAAAATTTGCAAGAAAAGACATGGAAACTTGTGAAAAAAACATGAAAATCTTTGAAAAACAAAAAGGTTCTTTGTTTTTTTTTCTAGCAAAGTTTCAACCCTTCAAGCTGTTTAAAGAAAATTTTAAAGATTAATCTCAAAATTTCAGTTTTTTGGCCAAAGTTTTTTTCTTTGTTTATTTATTTATTTTTTACAATGACCCTAATACGCTGCCCTAATTATTAGATGTTTTTTTTTATTTTTATCACTGCTAGATTTTAAGTCATGTAACCAAAATGTCCAATTAACTATTGTGTGATTATAATTACTTTTCAAAAGAATGATCTTTGCGTTGCAGTTATCATTCTATAAAGTTTTAGAGTATGCAGACTGTTCTTTTGCCTGTTATGTGTAATAATGCAACAACCTACTGCGAGATTTTCCCTTTAGGGCGAAAACTGTAATCAGTATTCAAGGTTTTTGTTGAAGACGTGATGAATGACGGATCAAATTTTGAATATTTGAATTCAAATAATCTTGAAGTTCTCGTCTGCAGACGCTCCGTCTCTGTTCAGTCATTATTCATTCATTGTTCATAACTGAGCAAATGTCAGTTAAATGCCTAAACTGAACAGCAATTATGCAGAGCGTCCCTGTTCTCATATCCATAGATGGGATTTAATACCTTCTGCGAGTTTTGTTCCTTAAATAAAAAGAGGCGAGCTGTCGGAAGCAGTTTTATCTGAACGCTATTTGTCAGATCTGATCTCAGTTAGAGCTGATCCAATTTTGAAGAAACTCGGGGGAATTGTGCTTCTTCCTGTCTTGCCAGTTACCTCTCTATGCTGCTTGTTTATTCATAACTCTCTCATAGCTTAAAGAAAATATCACACAGTTTGGTTTTTGGGAAATTTGTAGATTTCACTGCTATCAATCAATCAATTTTTATTTTAAAGTACTTTACATCATAAAAACACAAAAATCAACAATTGAAACATTACATTACACATCAAGATGTTGATCAATGTTTCCTTTCTTATGTTTCATAAGGGTTAGAGTTGCTGTTGTCATACCAACCTGTGCAGTCTGGAAGGTTGGTATGACAACAGCAGGTCTTTAATGTATTGTGGTGCTAAACCATTTAGTGATTTGTAAATTAACAGCAGTATTTAAAGTTTATTCTCTCAGTGGAACTGGGTGATGTGCTCTATCTTCCTGGTTTTAGTCAGAATGCCAGCAGCAGCATTCTGGATCAGCTGGAGGATTAGTTTTTTTAAATCAGACCTGTGAAGACAATGTTGCAGTAATTAATGCAACTAAACATAAACACATGGATGAGTTTCTCTCTTGCTGAGATATTAGTCATCTAGTCCTTTAAATGTTCTTCAGGTGACAGAAGGCCGACTTTGTAACTGTCTTTATGTGGCTGTGAAGGTTCATATTCATGGGACTCGTGATGTGAAAAAGTGTTTTACTTTTGACACAACCTAACAACCACTTCCAAATTTTGAGTTTTTTCAGAATTGACATTTTTCCATTGAGCAGATTTATTTTCGTAATTCCAATTTGCACGGTTATACAGTCAATGGAAACGTACCTACTGAAAACAATAACCCTGTCAGATTTCTGTAAACATTTGGAGAAATTTAAAGACTTTTCTTAAAATCAAACAAAGTTTGGGGTTAGCAATCAGAATCTAAGCTAGCTTAGCAGCCACACAGCCTCCTTTATCACCACACAGACAACTCATACAGTTGTACTTTTTTGACCTTACCGAAGTCGTTCTGCATTCCTTTCACTGATTTCCCTTTTTAAATTGCATGCTCTTTGAAAATCTTCTCTTTCTCACAGCTGCACCAAACTTCCTCCCTCCATATGACTCTCCCAGGAGTTTGCAGACTGTGCAATTTAGATCAATAGCTGCGAGCATTCACTCTGAGCCACAGCAAGCCCCTCCACAGTCAGCGGTTGGCAGAGGAGAGAAGAGAGGGAAATAAAGGAAAAGATGACAGAAGATTAAAGAAGAAAGGAGAAGATCAAACTAACGGACTGAAGATAATACCCAGAGGTTAAAGCGTATTATCTCCGTAGGAGAGCGTGAGATATTCTCTGAGGCTCCTCTTGCTTATCTTTCACATTCCCAACCCGACTCTGCTGGTCGCTCTGCTCCCTTTAGCACAAGCTGCGCTTCCATTGACCATGTCATAGCGACATTTTGGAAATAAATTCAATTAACGGAAATACAACCATTCTGGAAAAACTTGTTTTTCGATAAAGTTTGTGCACTAGGACTATATGTTGTTTTTTTTTTTGTCCATATCTAAACTGTAATAGGAACAGCTTTTTCACACAAGTCACATGATCAACAACAGGATGTTACTACTGGTGGAAACCATGAAGAAGACAACAGGAAGTGGTTGGAGGATGATGGCATGGCTGATTTTGTAATGAGTTATCACGTGAACAAACTTATTCACTTGTGATTTTAATCATGTTTCTTATTTAATGGAAACACCAAATTGCAAAATTGTGTTTTGTTGACATTAGTGGAATATTCACGAGGGTTAGAGCACATTTGTTAATGAAAGGAAGTCACAAGGTGTTCTTCCATTTACCTTAAAATTGCACAAATTGGAATTACACAGATATTTTTTAATGGAAACACAACTATTTTGAAAAAACACATTTTCCAATAAATCCCTTTTCCATTAGGATGATGTGTTTTTATTGACTGTATCAAAATTTGTTTATTTTGTAAAACTACAATGGAAAAACACTTTGGGTGACGGTATGCCATGTTTTTTTTAATGACTGATCGCGCGAACAAACTTATTCATGTGTGATTGTAATTGCATTTATTGTTTGATGGAAACATTGCAATTGCAAAATGTTATTTTTCCAACATTGGTGAAAAAATGTTCACCAACATTTAGTTTATATGGCAACTGAGCCATATAAAACTACAACACAAAACTCAGCAGGAGAAGATATATTTTGGTCCATAACACACATTTGCATAAATTAATGGCTCAGTGAAAACACAACAAATACCAAGTTATAATTAGCAGACAGGCACACAAACAATTAAATATAGTAGTTAGACCTTTCCTCCCAGCTTGTGGGTGACTGAGCAGTTGGAGTAAATTGAGTCACTCATTAAGATTTATGTCCACGTTTTTAAAATCACCTTATTTCCTCCTCACATTTATCAAAATGGCAGCTGACTTTAATGCAGCCTGCTGCTCTATGATTAAGTTCAATTGTGATTTGTCTCTGGGAAGCTGTAACGCGCAGCGGTGATTGCACTTCGAGCGACTGTGTCCTGCTCCGGCGCTTTCCTCCACTGACGAACGATGTTAAGTATTGCTGACTAAATTAGGATGGGATCAGAGCAGCGCGTGGGTCCAGCCGCTTGTTAAGTAATTGACTTTCTATTCTGCATTCGCAACATTAAGGACATGCTGCGGTTCCTGGCTGTGCTTTGAAGAAATAAAACCCCTGAATATTAATGTGTAACGGCAACAAAAATCACTTTTATTCTCAACTCAAAGCAACAAAAGCTACAACCAGACCATCCCAGAGGGCATCCAGGCAGTGATACTGGAATGATTCTCCCTGAGCTAGTTAGAAAATAAAGTAGAAGACAATGGACTGTGGCTATTACTGACACAATTGCCTGTTCTATTACACTATGTCTTTGGTGATTTATTGGGAGCCTCCAGGAATTTTCTTTGTAAACAGCTGCATAAGAGTTTAAGAGGAGCCCGGAGTCAAACTTGCACTGCATGGTACTTTTCTGCAATAGAGAACAGAGTAAAGTAGAAATATCAGTTATTTTCCCTCTATAGGAAGATTCAGGCGTATTAGCAGCAAATTCACTGCAAAAACTGAAGATTTTACCAAGTAATTCTGGTCTAGTTTCTAGTGAAAATATGTTAACACTTGAAATAAAACAAAATTAACTTATAAGTAACTTTTCAGCAAGAGAAGCGATTGTTTTAAGTCAATAATGCCTTAATGTTGATAAAAAATTTTTTACTTGTTCCAGTGGCAGATTATTCCACTTAAAACATGGGAAAATGTCTCATGGAATAATCTGAGAAATGGAACTAGAACTTTTTCATCAGTATTAAGGAATTATTTCCTTAAAACAAACTCTTATTTCTTACTGAAAAGTTATTTGTAAGTTTTGTCTTATTTCAAGTGTACTAAAATATTTGTTTTATGGGACCAAAATTACTTGGTAAGATTTGGTGTTTTTGCAGTGAAGTGGCGTAGAAAGGTATAAAATGTAAAACAGAAAGGTAATCAGTTGGAAAAATTAACAAGGTTGTAAAATTAAAAAAAAAAAAAAGAAAAATACTGTACAGTTATTAAAAATAGCATACTCAGATTGAAAGAAATGTTGAGCTGAGTACGAAGCGGTATTATTTATGGCTGATGTTGTCATTTCTGGAACAGCATGTATCCATGTAGACAGTACATGCAGTTAAAATTTATTTTCCTCCCTGATGAAATCACACAAACTCTTAATATTTCCATTGAAATTACAATTAAAACTTTTCAACCTTTGGTTACTCTGCTTGGGTTGCTAGGTGACGGGCTGGGGTTGCTAGGTGACGGGCTGAGCTTGGCTGGGGTTGCTAGGTGACGGGCTGGGCTTGGCTGGGGTTGCTAGGTGACGGGCTGGGGTTGGCTGGGGTTGCTAGGTGACGGGCTGGGCTTGGCTGGGGTTGCTAGGTGACCCGCTGAGCTTGGCTGGTGTTGCTAGGTAACCCACTGAGCTTGGCAGGGGTTGCTAGGTGACGGGCTGAGCTTGGCAGGGGTTGCTAGGTGATAGGTTGAGCTTGGCTGGGGTTGCTAGGTGACGAGCTGGGCTTGGCTGGGGTTGCTAGGTGACGAGCCTGCTGATTTTTGACGTTACATTACACTGGAAGTTTTTGAAAAGACTCATTATTCAGACACCAAGCATGTATTGAATTAAGTTTATTTATTTATTCTTTGTTCTGGCACATAGTTTTATTTATTTATTTATTTATTTATTTATTTATCTGTTTACTTACTTTCTTTCTCTTGCTCTCTTTTCTACTTCTAACTCATAAGTAACTTTTCAGGAAGTAATTTATTTTGTAGATCAATACCTCTTTTGCTTTTTGTTAGTCTGTTATATTTTATTCACCAATTTATACACAAATTGGTGAATAAAATATATTTAATCAAATAAAAGTAGTAGTAGACACCCAAGTGGAAGTGTAAACGTGTAAAATGTGAATTTTAAGGACTTTGAAAAACAGTTTTTACTGTAGATTGCAGATTCAGTGCTGTATCATTAGTCAGTCTTCTGTTTAACTTGACAACCTTTTCTTTGCAGATGTGAGTTCAGGTTCTGGGGGCAAACTTCTGGTTTCTCTTGGGAGTCTGCTGGACGACCAACACTGGCATCACGTGAAGCTGGAGCGGCTCGGCTCTCACCTCAACCTGACGGTGGATAAAAACATGCAGCAGGTTCAAGTCCCAGCCGAGCTCAGCCACTGGCACATTCACACGGTACGACGCAAAAGTATTTACAGTGTAGTTTTATTAGTTTGTGTTGCCACAAAGCTTTTTTCAAAACATCAAAACATAAAAGCTGTTACGACAATCCTCAGACTCTTTAATACGCTTTGATTTGCTAATCTTTGTGTTTGCTGTTTTGTTCTTAGCACCATAAAACTTATATCGTCCCGCTGAGAGTTTTAAATCATCAGTTAACATCTACTATAAAGCTGTCATACTGTGTCGTTTCTACCATGAAGCCTGACATATAAGAAATCCAATTTATATGGCTTTAAATGTGAAGAAATTACGTCTATTTTCAGATTATCAAACCCCTTATTTTAAATACTTGGAATCAACAAAGAATCAATTTAAATCTGAATATTTGTGAGGGTTTAAGGGTTGGATGTAGAAACAGTTCAAAGTTTTTTGTGTGGTCAGTATTAGTAATTTCAATCCATTTATGAATACAAAATGAGAAAAATTTACAATTTCCTGCTATATTATGACAGAAAAGTTATTTTTACATTTTTCCCACTTTTTTCACTGGTTTCTAAAGGTTGAACTCTCAATAAGTGATCAAACATGTATTATCTTAGTCGGATCGGTTGATAGATTTTTTTATTTATTCAGTCAATCATCAAATTAAACTGAATTACCTCTTCATAAATTGTTACAATATATAAAATAAACTTATCACTTCTTATATGTAAACCAGTAAACAAGAAACACAACAGGAAAGAAAACAATCCAAAACCAAAAGATACAACACAATTTCAAGTTGTCTATGCTAAAAAACTTCAAATATTTTCTTTTGCATCAATTTGTTGAAAACTCTCCTAAATTCATGCTTTCATCATTCCATAATTTAATCATCTCTTTTTCAGCTTTTTGTTTTGTAAATGTATAAATGTGTTGCAAATCATATTTGGATTTCTACAATCTTTGAATCCTAGTTTGAACTATTTTGTAATAAACAAAATCGTACATTTTTTTTGTAAATTTTACAATTTGGATAAACGGTGGATTTGCATGTTGATAGTAACCAGACTTATTAATAACCCGTATGAAAACATCTCGAAAAGCATTAGAAATGTTAAAGTGAATAAAAATTCATTAGTGCAGACAGAGCTTCTGCATAATGTAATGTGAGATTAAACGTTACTGGATAATTTCAGTGACATTTATGGGAAATTTACTTAGTTTTCTTCAGGGCATCTTTATGTTTTAATATTGCAACGTTAAGTCACGAAAGTCACGCAACAAAAACAGTTAGATATTAAACTTCATATGACATCATCAGAAAAGGCAAAGTGACATTTACTTAAAGTCACATCATCTATATAAGAACCTAATTATGTTAATGCAAGCCGCAAATGAAAATAAATAAAAATGGTAAGTGCTGATTAATATTAATGAGAATTATTTTTTTAGCTAAGTATTGAAACTGGACTTTGGGTCACAGAAATCTTTTGAATGATGTTCCTGGTAAACATCAAGCCGTAGTATAGAGGTCAGTGATTGTTTCATATTAAGGACGAAGCAGAAAAAACAGCAGCTGTTGCATCGCAGATGGTGTTAAAGTATAGAAACAGTTTTCATTATGTTTGATAGCCAGTCAGATTTGCCCCTGCCTGTCACCTACATTATGCATTTTGTATAAGCTCACCATTAACATCTGACGGCGTCCGCAGCCAACGCTTTCAACAAACAGAACCGGCAAGGACTTCATTACATCCAAACAGAGAGAAACTGAAACCAAGTGTGTTTCTGTCATTACTCGGTTTTTTCACATGTAAAGCAGGAGAATAATTGTCAGAAGTCAACTCTGCAATTAGCAAGCAACTACTGCCTCACATAAAACCACCTAAGAGTTTGTTGCACCTGAAAGTGCATTTAATTTTGCAGAAAAATTGACACTTTGTAGCAATAAATCAGTTAATTGCATGATAAATTAAAAAGAGGTCCATCATTTCCATGTGGACAACAATCGTCAGAGATATTCTGCCTCTTTTGGTATTGTTGAAGAGCAGCCATTTTGAATAATATAGTCAGTTTGCACTACCTGCCTCTTTTGCCTGTTTTCCCTGTCAAACCTGAATCATTACTATTTGAAAAGCTATTTTAGTTTTCATTTATTATTTTGGATATTTAAAATGTTTTCTAGCTCTACTGTTAAACATTCTTTAGAAATTAAAGGGTTTTTTTTATCTTTGAGAGGGTGTACTTGCATTGATATGCCATTATTATTGTAGTAGTGAAATGAAAATAGACTCAAAATGACAATATTATTGTTTATCGCAACAATTTCTGGGACAATTTATCATCCAGGGAAATTTGTTATTGTGACAGGCGCAGCAGCAACAAAAAAGAGGAAAAAAATAGTTTAAGACCTATTACTAGTGGTCTTAAACCTTTAATGTGTAACATGTATTGTAGCATTACATTTCTTTCAGTAAAATATTTGCTTTGTTGGAAATAAGTCAAACCAAAACTGTCCATCTGATGAAAATAAGTCAGATAAAATCCACCTGAACTGATGGGAAATGTATTTATTTTTTCTTTGTCTCAATAATATTTTTTCTAATGCTCGACTTCAATATATTCTACATAAAATTTATAAAACTGAGTAACATTTTGTAAGTTTTTGAATGTTTTTTTCAGCTTAGTGTGGCAGCTGTCCAGAGCCACGGACTCCAAACTCCAATCCTGCCCAACAGGAACTTCCATGGATGCCTGGAAAACCTTTTATACAACGACCTTAATTTGATCAAACTGGCCAAACAGAACAGCCCACAGGTCGCTGCACTGGTAAGTCACTCTGTTGGCTTTAACATCCGTTTAATCTTCAATTTACATTGTTCAGATGGCTACACTTCCATGATAATACTTTATTATGATTTCCTATTTAGAAATGACCTGACTCTCATTGGAATAAACACAAATATAGTGTTTTATTTTCAGATTTCCATCAAAAGTTATGAAATTGCACATCTTTGCAAATTAAATAATGTAATAATTAATAACATTTGAATCCTAAAAGCAGCCAGGTCCATTGAAAACATTTAGGGGTGAAAATATTTGTTACACTTTTGTATTATCTTCCAGACTAAGCCAACTGTAAACTGAAAATTATTTGACTTATGTAATGTTATGGATCAAAATGCTCAGAAAATCATATTATGGATTTATCTGTACTTAAATTACAAATCCCCAAGCATTTTTATCCACTACGTTTAGTGCAAGAAAAACAAACAAACACCTAAAGTCAATCAAAGTAGTTTATTATTTTACATTATTCATTGTAAATCCAAACTTTTAAAACTATTTTGTTTTGTGTGTTTTTAATAAAAAGGGCATTTCGTTTTCAAATCGTTCTAGGATCGGTTGAACAAATTTATTCTGTTATGAGAACAGGATTTCAAAACCCTTGTTATAGTTTGCTAAGTTTAATAAATTAAATACAATTTTACATTTCATTTAAAAAAATTATGAAATGTGGTTCTACTTATTACAAAAGTCTAAAAAGATGTCATTTTTTACTTTTTTTCATTGTAATAAAATGATGTTGGTAATAATTTTACCCTGATTAGAAATAAAAAGTTCAATAAACATATTCTTAAGCTGCAGTTGGGGGCCACAAAAGATGAGTACAAGGACCAAAGTCGGCCCTTGGGCCACAGCTTGGACACCCCTGGTTTGGTGTGATCTGTTGTATTTTTTTTTTTTTAACCTGAAATCACGATCTGAAACTCTGGACTAGCTTAACCGTATCTGCCACCATCTTTCATTTTTATGCTAATGGTCAGACCCATGAACATCATCATCATGATTATTATTTAGTTTTTTTATTTATACTCACCATCATCATCAGCATCTTTAATGTCATCATATTCTCCTTCATTATCGTCGAAGCCCAAAGCAAAGGAAGCAGCAAAGAAGGAACCAAAACAGGCAGAAGTTTATGACTTATTCTAGATATGATATCTAAAATTAATTTTTAAAGCATTTTAAAGCGCCTAAGGCATGACTCTCTGGTTTCTGTAATAGTTTATGGAGATTTAGGACACAATGTTTCCTGAGATTTGTGCATAACCTTCATCTTTTTAATTGACGCTAATATCAATATGGCGGTACAGGTGTCATTTCTCCGAGATGAGACCTCTGTGACATGCAGTCAGACTGATTACGCTGCTGCAGCTGATGAATATTTATGTTTGTCATCTGCTTCATAGTCGTTTCCCCGTCTCTTGTTTCTGCAGGGCAACATGACCTTTTCTTGCAGCGAGCCGGTTTTTGTCGCCGTGACGTTCACTGACTCTCACAGCTTCCTCCAGCTGCCTGTGCTGACATCATGGCTGTCAGGGGTCGTTTCCATAGCGCTACAGTTCAGGACGTGGAACAAGGCAGGGCTGCTGCTGACCTTTGACCTCCAGCAGCAGGAAGGCTCAGTCTTCGTGTATGTCAGTGAAGCCAGGCTTCGCCTTCAGATCAGTAAAGAGGGAAATATTCTCCTGGAGCTCAGCACCGGTAAGTCAAGATCCTGTCAGCTTCATTTGGCTTCAATGTCAGGTAAACTACAAACAAACTGAGGGAATTTTCATGGTAGTTTATTTCCAATGACCAAAAAGTTACACAAATTGGAATTACGAAAATAAACTCACTTGATTAAAAACACACCAGTTTTGGAGAAATTCATGTTTTTCGATAAAAACTTTTGCTCTTAGATTGAATAAAAATTTGTGTATTTTGCAAAACTCCAATGTAAACTTTTAATTTTTTTGCTTCACACGAGACACGTGATCAACAATCGTACATTACTACTGGCAGAAAAGACGAAAAATTGCGCAAATTGAAATTACGAAAATAATCTTGCTTAATGGAAACACGAAAATTTTGGGGAAAAAAAACACCTGACGTTTTTAGATGAAAAATTTTTCTTTTAGGATGAGATGGGTTTTCAGCTGTATCGAAATTAATTTGTTTCATGAAAAATGTAATGGAAAAAATGTTCTGCATCAGATGAGTCACATGATCAACAACCGGATGTTACTACTGCTAGAAACGACAAAGAAGACGACAGGAAGTAACAGGACGATGACTGTGCATTGTTTTTCAGTGACTCATTGTGTGAACAAACTTATTCACATGTGATTTTAATTATGCTTCTTATTTAATGGAAACACCACAATTACGAAATTTTATTTTTTCAACACTAGTGGTATATCGACAAAGTTTTGCGCATAGTTGCAATGAAAACGCAGCTACTGATCTCAAAATTGTACAAATTGGAAATACAAAAATAAATTTGCTTCATGGTAACACAATAATTTCGAAAAATGACTGTTTTTTTTATAAGAGCCTTTCCCGCTGCATCAAAAATAGTGTGTTTTGCAAATGTGTAACCAGATGTTACTACTGGTGGAAATGACAAAGAATAAGACAGGAAGTAGTAGGACGACAATGTTTTTTAAAACTATTTGTTGTGTGATCAAACTTATTTACGTGTGATTTTAATTTTGTTTCTTATTTAATGGAAACACTGCAATTGTAAAATAGTTTTTTTTCAACATTAGCGTCATATCAACAAAATTTTGCGCTCAGTCCTAAATAAAAAAGAACAACAGATACAACAAATAAAATCAGTTTATGAAGTTGTTGTTAGAAAACCTGTCCATCAAAACCCTAACCTGAGACTAAAACACCAGACTGAAGATTTTTATCATCAAGTTTTTGATAGAAAAAGAAAAATGATAAATTATGTAACCTGTAATTATTGACCTTGTTTTAATCTTTCATGCCATTAATTAATTTATTGCTTGTTGAGACAGGAGTATGTGAACTAGAAAAATTGCTGTTCCTAGCGAAACAGCCATGAGAATGCATATTTGCAGAATGATTGCTGCAGGAAATGCAAGAAAAAGCAGAACAAAGCATAAGAACCTGAAATATTTGAAATAGTTGAAAACTAAAACATAGCAAAAGAAATAGTATAAATTAGCAGAAGCAGAAATTAGTATAAAACCTGAAATAGTTGAAAAGTAAAACATAGCAAAACAAGCACAAATTAGCAGAAGAAGCAGAACATTTTGATATATGAATTGCTAAAATTGATTAAAGTTTGCTGAAGACCTTTGTAGACAGTAAAACCAGTAAGGCATGTACAGAAAGGTAGACAAGCAGAATACTGACGCACAGATAGAAACAGATCACAACAGAGAAATACATTGAAGGAATAGGAGAAGGTGTGACATGTCTGAACTCCAGAAGAGTTTGACGGAAAACAGTAAGACCTGTTGCAATGATAGTAATACTGTAGTTCCTTAAAGTAGACATGTGTGGCTACATTTTAAAGCATAAATTATTCCTGTATAGTAAAATATGTATAAACAGCATCATTTTGTTTGTCAAAAAGCATGAAAAGTTCAAAAATCGTCACTAGAGTGTACACTATAACATTCCACCATAGGATGACATCGTAAACCAGAAAACCATCAAAAATCTGCATAAAACTTAAATCACAAATGTGGAAAAACCGTAAGAGATATCAAATAGCCGAGACATCTGAATATAGTTTAAAGTCTTGTGACTTGTTTAAAAGTTGAATGGAGTTTCTAAGTTGGAGTAGGCAGAAGTAGTAAGCTGTGAAAAAGCAGAAGATTTTAGCAGAATTTTGTGGAATTTTGTAGAATTTCAATGTATTTCAATGGGGCTGAAATTTGCACAAAAGCACAAATATTTCAAAAAGTAAAATAGTGAAGTTTAGCAAAAGACACAGCAATAATGTCCAGAAAAAGCAGAACGTTTCGATATATGAATTAGCACAATTAGTTGAAGTTAGTAGAAGTAGTTAACAACCATGAGTATGAAACTCTAAGTTACAGTTTATCAGTAATGCATTCTCACTGATTAATACTAACAGAGTTGCTTATAACCAAACAGCCAAGTGAAAATAGGTTGCAGCTTATTGAGTAAAAAGCTAAATTAAACAGGAATGTGACTGTTGTGGATGAAGATCTAGTGCAGAAGTTTGACTTGTTGCTGTAAACGAAGGGTTTCTGTTTCTGTCTGTGTGCGTACGTTCAGGTGCGGGTCTGAATGACGGCCAGTGGCATTCTGTGGAGCTGAACTCGATGGAAAACCGTCTGAGCATCACGGTGGACAGAGACGAAGGGGCCACGGCTCACACCAGCATCCCTCTTCTTCCCACGGCAGACAGTCAGCTCTTCTTTGGCGGTCAGAGCAAAAACATCATAGATCTGATTAATGTTTGGTATTTAATGCATTTTACAGGCTGGAAGAGACTAAAAAACATCTCTTTTATGTTTTATACAGAAGTATTTCAGTGTGAAAGATGGTAAAACTGCTGACACTGGTTAAAATGTAAGCCTGTACTGCAGATACAATTATCTTTTATAGGTTGGAGTGAGTCAGGCTTTACGCAATTTCTTTTTCGCTCCTAATTTAATGCATCACACTCCAGCATACTTTCTTTATTCCTTCTCATTAAAATAACAACTTCTCCTACTTTTGTTTACTGAGGTAACAAAAGTCAAAATTAAAACCTCATACAGAAAAAAACATGTTTTATCTGTTTTGATGCAGATTAACGGAAGATGTTGATAGCAGAGCCAAAACCGAGACAAACTCTATCAGAAAGACGTTTTTGCACAGCGGCTACGTAAAGCATGAAAATCTACAGATGTTGTTGTGCTGCTTTTTCTTGTGATGCAATTATTGAGTTAAACCATTTTCCATTTACTATTCCCTTTAGTTAGGACTTTTTTGTAGCACATTAAGTCACTGCACATATCCCCTTATGAGAAAATTGCTGGGCAAAATGTTGCACACTAAATAACAAGTCAGTGTTTTGCAGGGTTTTGCTAGTTATGCTAGCTTGACTATGACAACCTTAACATGTAAATGTGGTGTGGAATTTGGTGTGTTTCGTTTCAAACACAGTTACAAAATAAAAATAAAAAAGGCGACCTGGACATCAACTCTGACAGATCATCAGTAGAGCAGATGTTTAAATTAGCTAATCCACCACTGCTGTGTTAGCTTAGCTATTAGCAGCGTTAGCTAAGCTACCACAGCGATCACTTACTAATAATTGCAAAAATGAAGCTCTTCTTTGTGTGGGAAATGTTTGAGTGCTTTCTTGATAAATAGGTACAGTGGCGTTGTTGTCAGTTGCTATAGCAACAGGTCTGTGTGTAGCATAGCCGACACAGCGAGTGAGGGAAAAAAGTGTATTTCAGTTATTCTTTAAAAATTTTTTTCTGCCTTATATTTACATTGCTGAGGAGCGAAGCACAAAATTCATAATACCTTCATCTCCGGGTTTCATTTAGTTAACAGTCGTTCTACCGCGGTTATGGATAGCATGTAAAAGAATCAGCTTATTGCCCTCCAGCTTTGTGCCCATCTGCCAGATTTCATGATGTGAACAATAACATGTGACGGATCCATACTGTAAGATTGTACTTCATTCTTTCCACTGAATTAATGATTACTGAACATTAAATTAATGTTTTACACACCTTTACGAATGAGTGCAGCAGTTTCGGAGGGGAGTATGAGACTCTAAGTTACAGTTTATCAATATTTATTTGATAGTGTAGACAGCCAAATGGATAATAATGTACTTTAAGTGTTACACAGTTATTGATTAACCTGGGAGGAGTTCCAATTATTTACAGCTGGTAAATATGCTGTATGTGTTTGGACCATCATTTAACTCATAAATCGTAAATGAAGAGGTATTTACTTTCCACCTAACTCAGTGTAACATGTCTCTTTGAAATTTGCCATTTTTCTCTTTCTATGTTTCTAAAATTGAAAGTGACACAGAGCAGTGTGTCATCTTATTCACTTCTTCTTCTTCTGTTTTCACGAGCTGAACTGTGTTCCTGACAGCCCGTCTTTAACTGGAGCAGCGCAGAGCCTGCAGCGAAGTCGCTGTATTTGGCCACTCTGTGTCATCATCCAGGATAAACCTAAAGCGTAAATCTCTGAAGGATAATACACGTAGCTTTTTTTTTTTTCACAGGATAAGACTCTTCTTGTGCCTGGAGGCAGAGAGGACTCTAACGAAAAAACACATCCCACAGGCAGAGATAATAGGAAAGGTGTTTGAGGGAAACCAGCTAATAAAATAAGACAGTTATTCATGAAGTGCTTGCATAATTTGAGTTAAACACAACAGAGAGAGAAAAATATCGGTTTGATTTTACACTTTTTTTGTAGAGGATCCTCAAAAGACAACAAACAATCCTCGAAATGCAAGAGATCCATCACAAATAGTCTCTTCTAGGCTGAAGCGACATTTTGGTGATTTTAAAGTTGGAAGAAGATTTTAAAGTTGCTGACATGTCAGTTTTTGTACCAGCTCTCTCTGCAGATGCTTGACATGGCAATTAAATGGATTTTCAGGCAGCAGGATAAAGTCTAAACTTGTTCAGGAACACAAAATATACAATTTATGATCAGAAATCACACTGCAACAAAGATGTAACAGTTTAGCTTTCACCTTATGATGTTGCTTTCTGGGGATTTTACTGTGCATCTATTTGCTTTGCACTTTTTAACGCTATGACCACAAACATCAATGTGTCTTACTTTGGTTTTATGTGACACTTTTATTTTATTTTTTATTAAAAACTGATCTTTCTCAACAATACGAGTATAGTTCTGCAATTCAAAAAATAGCTGCATTTCCATTAACCATAATATCCAGGATTGAAATTACGAAAATAAATTTGCTTTATGGAAACACGCCAGTTTCGAAAAAATTCAAGTTTTTTGTGAAAACATTTTTACCCAAGGATAAGGGGAGTTTTCAGTCATATTGAAATTGGTTTGTTTTACAAAACTGCAATGGAATTTTTTTTTTTCACACAACTGGATGTTGCTACTGGAGGAAACGACAAAGAAGACGACAGGAAGTGGTAGGAGGATGATGGCGCAGCGTGTTTCTTTAATGACTTATTGCATGAAAAAACCTATTCACATGTGATTTTAATTGTATTTCTTATTTAATGGAAACACCACAATTGTGAAATTATATTTTTTTGACATTTGCAGAATATCATCAAAGTTTTGAGCACAATTGTAATGGAAACACAGCTGGTAAAACAAGATTACAATTTGCTGAAATTGCAAAGGGAGGCAATGACTAAGCTAGTGATGCCATTTTTTGATAAAAATTTATTTAAATAAATGGATTTTGCAAAAGTGCAATGGAAACATTTATATCGCATTAAGAGGCACGTGATCAACAACCAGATGTAGTGAAGCTTTCACATTCAGTGGTTACTGCGTTTCCATTACAAATGTTTGCAAAACTTTGCCAACATTTCATTAATGTCGAAAAAACACAATTTTGGAATTACGGTGTTTCCAATTAATGCAATCAGAATCCCACATGAATAAGTGTCTTCATATGAGAATTTGTTAAAAACCTCATCCTCCAACTACTTCCTGTTGTGTTCTTTGTCATGGTTTGCACCAGTGGTAAGAACCGGTTGTAGAAAAAGTGTTTCTTTGCAGTTTTGCGAAATAAACCAATGTTGATACAGCCAAAAAAAAACAACACCTCATCATACTTTCAGAACTTTTTATCAAAAAACAACAGTTTTGTTTGGAACTGTTATCAGGAGGCAAATTTAATTGTGAAATTTCTAATTGTTCAATTATATGACCAATAGAAACGCAGCTAAAGGCTCAATATTTACTTTTTTGGCTACACAAGAGTTCATATCAGAAATATTCATTTTTTTCAATCAGAAACTACAAAGTTAGTTTGACCTCTTTGTTAATAAACACTACAAATCATCACTATTTTATGCCTTTTTTCCTGCTCACATCTTTCTCTTACCATCCAGCTCATTTGGGTTTGTGCCTTCAGGCTGTCCTGCTCAGAGAGGCGGGCTGAGCTGCAGAAACCCGATTCAGGGGTTTCAGGGATGCATGCGTCTCTTGAAGTTGGACGGCCAAACGGTCGATTTGATAAAAGTGCAGGAAAGACGGCTGGGAAACTACGGCGACCTGAAGATTGATATGTGTGGCATCATTGACAGGTTTGTAAAGCTAAAGTTTGAACAGTTTTCCCTGTGCTGATTCCAGATGAACACGCTGCAAAAACACAAAATATTACCAAGTACTTTTTTGTTTAGCTACTAGTATAAATACAGTATCTTAGTGTGCACTTAAAAAAGAGAATGGAGCTCCAACCTAAAAAAATTAATTTGTAATCAGATTAAGTTGGTTAAACTTTTTTTATTTGCTTTTATTTAACATGACAACTTAAACTTAACTTGGATAAACTTAATTTTTAAAGGACTGCACTGCAAAAAGGCAATCTTTCCAAGTATATCTTATTGTACTTTAAATACGACAAAACTAACTTACAAATAACATTTCAGCAAGATGTAGGAACTTGTTTTAGGTTGATAATTTCTTTATATTGATTTTAAAAAGTACTACACTGCAAAAACACAAAGTCTTACCGATTATTTTGTTTAATTTCTGGTGCAAATATCTTATTACACTTAGAATAAAACAAAACTAACTTACAAGTTAAGTCTTCAGCAAAATATAAGAGCTTGTTGCCAGTGGAACTAGAATTTTTCATCAATATTAAGGAATTGGTCACGTAAATCTATGGAGCTAAATTGGTGCCATAAAAGTTTTTCAAAACAAAACATTTTGAAACTGAAAAATTTTGAAACTCACAATTATTTTTAATTTGTCTTATTTCAAGTACTCTAAAATATTTACACTAAAAACTAGACCAAATTTCTTGGTAAGGTTTTGTCTTTTTGCAGTACACCAATACAATTCCCAATCGCTGGAGGTTAATCAGCTTAAAGTATGTGCTGCTAAATTGGGAATTAGTAGAAAAATTAACAGTTTTATTCCTCTTTTGGGTAGCAATTGAAATTTAAAAACTATAACTCTGTTCCCATCCATTTGAGTTGGAAACAATTTAATGAGGTGAAAACAATAAGATGAAGCTGATTTGCTTTTTCCTCACATTTACACAACTAGAAAAGTCCTTAAGCATCACTTTAGTGTTTGACACATTGAAAAGGGGTTTCAGACAAACATGTATTTGACATACAGAACAAAGAAGGAGTGATTTTGGTTTTCTGAGTTGCTATGGCAACCAACACAGCTTGAGAGTTTTTGAATGGTTGTCTTAAAGCTTTATGGATAAAAATGTCAAAAAAGCTGGAAATTCAGATCTTACTGATTCTCTCGGACTTTTCAAGAGAAATTGTCCTTTGAGCAACTTCAGCTTTTTTCCAGTTTTTTTGTATTTCTTCAGGGATTCACTGTCAGGTCTCTGATTCAGACAATAATACAGCAGCACAACATGCAGGTTATTAAAAACCTGCATGCATAACATGTAGATTATTAGAACCTGCATGTTCTGACACTGAATACTTATGACCTGAGGTGCATGTAGAGCTGAAACCGATATTTACTTTATTTAAAGACGTGGCGTCTTTTTCTGGTGTTCTGACATGAAGTCAAACTGAACTTTTCCTTTAGTTCATTTAATTACCAGAATTATTGCTCCGTTTTTAGTTTCTTCACATTCAGAAGTTTACAAACCTTTCCATAGTATTTTGATAGAGTCGCCATTATAGGTAACCTTCTACTAATTTATACTAATGCTGGAATTTTGGAGAACAAATGAATTTTTTTCCGTTTTGGTCTTTATTTTTAAAACTCTTTAAAAATTATAACGAAAAATTATTATGTATAAAAACTCCCATCAAAGTGGACACTGTAAAATTTGATTTTTAGTTCTACGTTAAAATAACCAATATACCACAGTTTTGCTCTGACGTCATTCCTAATCAACATTGCGTGTTATTAACTTTATATTCTAATATAGTATTTAATATAGTTCAACCTAAATGTTCGTCCAAACAAATGGACTTCCTGGCGCCATGTATGATTCCCAACAGGAAGCTGTCTGATTAACTGACAGAGACTTTAGCTTTGGGCTACACTGCCCCCTATAGGTTTGGCATGTTTAAAGCAATGCTCAGGGGTATATCTACAATGGGGTATTAGCGCCATTGTAGATATAAAAAAAGAGGAGTTAATGTTCTCCAAAAAATTCAGAAACTTTGAGATTAATATTTGAAAATAATTTAGAAAATGTTTCAAAAGTCGAAAATTTTTCACCTCCATGCATTGATTCATTGTAAGCATTTGTTTAATGCATGAATGTGTGACATTGTAATGTAGAGTTGTGTATCATCTACGTATCTTATTTCCTGTTGTAATCTGAGCTAGTGGTAGCATATCTTTATTGAATAAGAAGGGTCCCAGGATTGAACCTTGGGGTACTCCACATGTGATTACTCTCTACGCCGATGAAAAGTTTACTATTGACACAGAAAATGTCCCTGTTCTCTGTTATAGTGTGTTTGAGGTGAAATAAATCAACAGATCTGCCTCCATTTAACTAGAAAGTAATAAAAAAAACTTATCAGAATATTACAAATCAGTAAAATCTGTGGGTTTGTTTAAAGGCGTAGTAATGTTAGTGTATGTAAACCTCTAAAATTGGAGCAAATAATTAAAGGTTCTCAAATTCTTCAGGCATTCTGGACATAGAAATAGTTTTCTAAAATCTAATTTACATAAAACAGAAATAGTTTCACTGTTAGGAAGTAAGAAAAATGTAGTTTTAACTCAACACATACAACTTTGTCCAGAGCAAAGTGTGTTCTGGCAGTCTTTTGGTCAGTCAGCTGCACTTTTAATGCCCTGCATGTTGAGCTGAACCACTTTGTGAATAAAAGAGAGACGAGACGGCGAATCCCTGAACAGGAGCAGCAGAAACTCAAACAGAAAGGCACGTCTTCCCTCCTGCCCTGGATTCTCAGTTCAGCTGGCTGCCGTAGCTTAAAGTCTTCCCAGAATGCACCAGTGACAGTGAGCATGTCGGGAAAGCTGCTGCGCTGTTTCAGCCGGAGGCGATGATAGAAACCGAGAAGACTGGAGACCTGGAAGTTCAGTAATCCAGGAGAGATTAGAGAGTCAAACCTGAGCAGAAAGTTTTTATTTTCTAACACTGCAGCATGATGGAGGCGCGTGCAAAACGTTAATCACCCTAAAGGCGGGACACACTGATGGAAATTAGTTTCTAATCTTCTGAATTTTGCATAAATCTAGATCAGACCTCTTCACGCTGAGGAACACTTAACCCATTTGACAAATAATTTGAAATTGACCTTGTATTTATCTTAATATTTACAACCTGATATGAAAAGACCAGATAAGGCAATAATTATTCTGTTCATATGAATATTCCTGGTTTTCTTTCCATCTGTATCTTCAGTTTTTGTTGGGTTTTTTTTTAGTTATTCGGTCTGAAGCCACTTATCTGTTATTATTTTTAAACACAATTATTTGGTAAACAAACTGTACGCCTTGCCCTTTGAGGTCACATTACCAAAGAATATGCGAGTTAAGCCGCTGCGCCTATGGCCTCCGCACCACCAGGGGCCTCCAAGAGCACTAAGCTCGCATGAGAGAGAGACGTAAGAAAAACAATAGGTGATGATTACCTAGATTGTTTTAATTGGCGAATAATTGATTTATTGCTTATTGCAACAGACTTACTAATCACCGTAACTTCATTTTAAAATTTATTTCTATTTATTGATGCTTTTATTGATCAAACTATGGAAAAATTGTGAATCTTTCAATCCTGACAATAAGGACAGTTTTGGGGGCTTTAAACATAACTTAATTTATTGTGACAACAACAAATGAAAATCTGATCATGATGAATGATAAACGATATGATAAATGCCCACGCCTAATTTCCAGCATCGGTCATAATACTTGGTAGAATAACCAATTACTAAAATAAATATTATTTGTCAGTTTTTTAAGCTTCTAGGAGTAATGTTGGCCATGTTGTCTAATGCACTGCTAATTAAATGTCAGCCAAAAAACAACTCATATTTTAATAGCTTTTTTTAAAAATAAAGTTGTATATAGTATTACCTTAAACTAAAGTAAAAAGAATTGCTAAGGAAAAATGAAACACACATCTCTGATTTGTTTTAAATTGTAATGACCTGAAGTAAGAAAAAAAAATCTGAACTTTGATCCTTTAAGAAAAGACTTCAAGTAAAAATCCGAGTCACATGATGGACGTTGTTTCTGTTTTGTGATTCATTTTTCAAACTCTCTGCAAGGTCGCAGCTAAAACATGCCAAGTGTGCAGAAAAAAGATGAATTACAGACTTTGTTCTTTTCTCTCACAAACACAAAAAAGTCTGTTTTTCCAAAACATTTTATTTATTTTATTTTTTTGCTAACTGCAATGTGTGTTTTTGATGACATTACTATGTTTTTCACCTCAGAGGCCACTTTTATCAGATTCTAAAAAGAAAATAAAAGGTAGAAGGTATTTGAAAAAAATAATTATATATTTTTATAAAAAGCTCGATAAATTTGACATGTAAGAAAAAAGAAAAAATTGGTAATTCTGATCAGAGATCAAGGTCATAAAACTGCAGTGCAGGAAAACGTGCCAGCACTATTTTTGCTCTGTTCCACTTAAAAGTCCCGGTTTCCTCCTGAACGTCAGAACCTTTTTCCACTCAGTCCCACTTATTCCCTTCCACATGTTCTGCTTTTCTTTCCACCACTTTAGACCCTTTGCTCTTTTACATTTGGTTGGATAAATTTAAAACCAATTATTTACGTTTGTTTCAAAAAAGCAAAACAAACAAAAAAAGAAACATTTTTCCTTAGCTGCGTTTCTATTACAAGTGTGAGCAAGACTTTGTTGGTATTCTGATGATGTCAAAAAACAACAATTTTGCAATTGCAGTGTTTCAATTTAATAAGAAAAACATTTAAAATCACACGTTAACTTTGTTTACGCAATAAGTGATTGTGAATGTGAAATGGCATAAAAATACATAAGAAATAAAAGTTTAAATGTATGTCATAGACTCATTATGCAAATTAGGTCATTAGCATGAAGCTAAAGCGTGATTAATTGCAACAGCCCACCTTAATAAACTTAAATATTACCTTGCACCTGACTCACGTAATTAGATGTAATGGCAGCAGCTCACAAACGGCTCTGCAGGGAATGAAGTCAGCAGTGCCAGTCGCATGCTGAGCTCAGATTCTGAAACAAAACATTAAACAAAGTTGAGAAGTTTGGAGTCTGGTGTTTGTGTCTCGCTACGCAGTGCCTCGCAAAAATATTCATTTTCCTCCAACTTTTAACATTTCGGTTATAACACTTGTGAAAATCTTAATTTTGAGCTCTTTTCTGAATTAAGTTTAGGTTTTGTTCAGAGTTATTCGGTCTGAAGCCACTTATCTGTTATTGTTCAGACAGTGTTGTTCAGTTCTGTCCAACACATAAATATGTTTTGATTAAAACCATCTGGTTGTAGCTTTAGCTGTTTGTATTGTCTTATTGTCCTTCTGGAAGGTGAAACTCCTTTCCATTCTCAGGTCTTTTAAACCTTTTAAATGCATTCTGGGTAAATGCAACCAAAACAAACGTGCTAAGCTAGCGCTAGCGGGGAACATAACTTGTCGTCTTTTGCTAAGGCCAAAGAAAAATCCTCCAACCACTAAAATCTGACATTTTTGTGGTTAACTACATTTTTGTTTACGTTTCGTAAAGAAGAAAGTTGCACTCAGTGTCGTCATCAGAGGTTTTTGTGTCGTTTCTTTCAGTAGTTCTTGTTGCAGCGCCCTCACAGGTGGGGAGGGGAACAGAATTTCTAAGGGTTTGGTTTGTTTGACACTGCAGTGAGAAAGAGAACCACAGCAGCTGAAAATGTAACAAATGTTGCAACTTTGGTCCCCATTCAATCCGAATCCACTTATGATGGCATTTTTGGTTGTTGTAGACAGAATGAAATTTAAAGGAGAACATTTTGGCAAAAAACTCAGAAATCTTTAGGTTAATCTCAGAAATTTTCCAGAAAAAACTTGAAAATTTCTAAGTTTGAAGATTCAAACCGAGTCGTTTGTGCGTTTCTCTGTTTTCTGCCCTGCAGGTGCTTGCCGAGTCACTGCGAACACGGAGGAAGATGCTCTCAGTCCTGGAGTAACTTCCACTGCAACTGCTCCGACAGCGGCTACGGAGGAGCCACCTGCCACAGCTGTAAGCATCGAGGCAGGAAGAGAAACGGCGAAAAATGCAGAAATACAATTAAGATTCAGATTTATTTGTGTCCCAAATTGATGCCTCAGCAAGTATAAAAACTAAAAGACAAAGTATCAAAGTTAAAAAACAAAAACAATAAAACATACCAAAAAATACATCAAATATTAATCGATACATAATGTGAAGAGTACAGCGGTGTATATCATTGTCGACCGACAGATTAACACGGGATTACTGATCTGTGTGTAGCTGAGATACTTTATTCTGTAAAAAAGGAAATCAGTCTTATGCTAATGCTGAGGTTCTTCTGCATTCATATAAAAAAATATTCAAAATAAAACGCGTACAACGGCGTTTTGGAGGAAATTTGTGTCACAAAAAATCAGAAATTCTGAGATTGAAATCAGAAATTCTTTAGAAAAACCTTGTGAATTTCTGAGTTTTAAAAGTCAAAAATTTTCTCAAAGAAACTCAAATTTTGAGAATGATCTCAAAATCTTTGTAGACTCCAAAAACATTTGAAGCTTTTCATTATTAAAACACAGAAATTTCCAAGTTTTGTTTAGAGATATTCTGAAATTAATCTCAAAATTTTGATTCTTGAGTTTTTCTCTCACAAATTTTCGACTTCTGGAGATCAGAAATGTTCTTGTTTTTTCTAGAAAATTTCTGAAATGTCAAAATTTCAGATTTTTTCTACAGGTTTTCAACTTTTCAGATTCAGAAATTTCCAAATGTCTACATTTTTCTACAGTTCAATCAAAAATTCTCTAGAAAAAAACTTGGATATTTCTGAGACCAAAGTTTATGAGATTATTATTATTATTCTCTAAATTTCTGAGTTTCTCGCAACAATTCTTTCTTCCAAAAGTTGAAAACTTTTCTAGAAAACAACTCAGAAATTTTTAGAATAACCTTGGAAACAGCTGAGCTTGAAAATTTGCAATTTGCTAGAAAATACCCAAAAATGTTTAGATTAATTTCTGAAATTTTCTAGAAAAAAAAAAACTGGATGTTTCTTAGGGTTTTTTTTTTTTTTTTACTTTTTCAACATAAGCATTTTTGTTCTTATTTTGTTTTGGGAAAATCATTTAGTCATTTAAATTTTTATAATTGTATTTTATTTATAATTTAAGATTATTATGGTTTTTATTTGTGTTTATTTTTTTAATATATAAATTTTTTTACATGAAAGGTGAAAATTATTGAATTAACATTTAAGAGAGTGGTCATATTTTAGCTCTTTTTCTACTTTATTCGAAGCGTAGTTTAAAAATAAATACTTTAAGATGTTTGTTCTGTTCAAATCTAAACTTAAAATTTTCTTTTATGTAAAGAAACAAAATGAATTCTTCCAATCTGCATCTTCCTCTACATTTGTCTAAACACTCATGACGAATGCTGATGTATAAATGTTTGTTCTTATATTTCAAACCATGTGAACAGAGAGACTGTTAATATCCCAGCCATGTTTTTATTGAGATTACTTTAATTAGACAGTCTGTCCCTCAACAGTTAATTTTTCTGTGCATTTCTTCTTATGCCATTATTTAAAACCTGTAATTATCTCCGTTCATTCGGGAATCGACCAAACAAAGTGGTGAAACTTCATTATCCTTTGTAAATTACAATCTGGTTTAATTTAAACTTTTTAAAGATTTCTCCTTGTTATATTCACCTGCAGATATCCTACTGTAAATAATTAGTACAAATCGATTTGAGTTTCTGTACTGCTTTACTCTACAGAATAGTTAAATAATTTTGTTTTAAATATATGTTTTATTTACAAATGCATTTGTAAACCTACCGATAGTGATGCATTACCTGCAGGTCTTTGGAGACTTAGATAAGTTTGCTCTAAATTTTATACTTTGCTTCTTAGCAAAAATAGCATCATCCCTGGTGATACATAATGCAGGAATGAAATGTCACCTTTCCACGGGGGGATAGCGGAGGAGAGAACAAAGGGACGGCATCCTGCTGGAGATGAAAGCCACAATTTTCTCCCACTTCTGTCTTCAAAGCGCTCCGAAAAGCTCCGTGTCAATTCCCAGCTCCTAAATGCTGCTTCTTTTTTCATAATATTTTTAAGTACCAAAGACTTTCAAGTGCTAAGAATATCTTTAAGTACTTTTTTTTCCCCATTGAAAGAACAAAACCGATCATATTTATTTAATATTTTTATCTACAGGATTGTAGTTTTGACGGTGTTGAAGTCACAGACGGATCAAAGTACAGTGGGCTAAATGTTCCTACTGTATCTGCGAAGCTTTGAAACAGAAAAACAAATGTGTAGAATAGAGCAGAAATATTATTTATTGTCCATTTTTCAGAGAAATTCAGGTGTAACAGCAGCAAAGTGACCAGGCAGGGTTACACAAAGTTACAAATAAAGCTGAAAACACTCAATAAGAAACTGTAAATGTAAAGGTAAAATTACAACATGAGAAAAAAATACTGGATGATAATTTTTTTACATTTAAATTATAACTAAAAAATGCACTAAATATACACTTGTAGGCACAGAAAGGGCATTGTACTGATTTTTCAGGAAGTTGCAGGAGGAAAAATTCACATTTAGAGTCAGATAGCAAGTCTTAGGGAAAAAAGTTAAATTTTCTTGAAAAAAAGACTTTTAGGAGTATTTTTTACTGCACTGCAAAAACACAAAATCGTGTCATGTATTATTGGTTTAGTTTCTAGTGCAAATATCTTAGTACATGAGAAATAAGACAAAACTAACTCACAAATAACTTTTCAGCAAGATAAGCTTGTTTTAAGTAAATAATTTATTTATATTGAGGAAAAATGACTCATTCCATTGGAAACTAATTTTACTTATAACAAAACATTCATCCAGTGTTAAAATGAAATAATCTGCCAGTGGAACGGAAACTATTTCATCAATATTAAGAATTTATTGACTTAAAACAACCTTTTATATTTGCTGAAAAGCTACTTTTAGACAGTTTTATCTTATTTTAAATACATTGAGATATTTGTACTATAAACTAGATCGAAAATACTAAGATTTTCTGTTTTTGCAGTGTGCTTTTACTTGTGCAAACTTTCAGTAACTTCAGTGGATGAAGAACAAACTTGTTTTAACTAAATTTTGTTAGTTTTATGAATTTGATACCGAAAGAAAGTGATTTGAAGAAATTTTACTTCTCTAAATTATAGACAGTTGTTATAAAATTAATTATGTTTGCAATTTTGACTTTAATCTCAGAATTTTGAGAGGGGAAACAAAGTCAGAATTTGGGGAAGAAAGTAATAATTCTGAGAAAAAAATCATAATTCTAAGAAAAAGTCAAAATTTGGGGGCAAAACAGTCAGAATTTGGAGAAAAAAAGTCAAAATTGTGGTATATAAAAAAAGATTAGAATATTAAGAAAAGTGAGAATTTCTTTTCAGTGTTCCTTATCCCTTTCTGTAATGTTATGTTATGTTTTCTCCGTAGCAAAATACGAACAGTCGTGTGAGGTCTACAAACACAAAGGCGACTCATCAGGTCACTTTCACATCGACGTGGACGGCAGCGGACCAATCAAACCCCAGCTCGTTTACTGCAACATGACAGGTAAAAAAAACAGAATTAAAAATTTAGATTTCTTTTCATTTCACACAAACGTTTAATAAGCTGCGTTATTGTTGTTTTGTGTCCTCCAGAGGACCAGACGTGGATTATAATCCAGCATAATAACACAGAGCTGACTCCAGTCCAGACCTCCGCTGACACTAACCAACACTTCGTCAGCTTCCTGTATCCGTCTGAAGAGAAGCAGCTTTCCGCCATCATCAGCCAATCAGAGCACTGCGAGCAGGAGCTTTCCTATCACTGCAGGAAGTCCCGCCTCTCCAACAGCCTGGGTAAGATCTGGAAAAGTAAAAAATAAAAAGATGTCTGGAGGCAACGTCTTTGCAAAGTAAGCTTTTCTATATCTGAAACCAGGACAGAGTGGAGGGAACTGCTGATTTAGTCCGTTAAATTACTATTTAAAACATTAATTAAATTTCACTTCCTTATTATCTCCGCCGCTTTACAGCACCTAATTGTTTTGGAAATCATCAGATTTTATTCTTTTATTAAACGAGGATTTAAATACACAGCTGAAGGCTGTTGGAAGGAATTAAAAAGCACAGAGTCTGATGAACTTCTTCTCAAAATGCTTCTTATCAGCTTGAGGGGGAAAAAACGGCACTTATTTCCTGTCCGAGTTCATCTGCACTGCAAAAACACAAAATCCTACACAATATGGTTAGACCAGTTTATAATGCAGATATCTACGGCAGAATATTAGGGCCTCTATGCAAGAAACAAAAAATGAAAAGGGAGTAAATTTTCACCAAAACCTCCATTTCAGAATAATCTCAGACATTTTCTGGAAAAAACTTGAACATTTCTGAGTTTGAAAAGTCAAAGACCTGTGAGAAAAAAATGAAATTTAAAGAATAATCTTTTGAAACTCAGAACATTGTTTAAAGTAATTTAATTTCTTTTTTCAAACTCAGATTTTTTTTTCTAGAAAGTTTCTCAGATTAATCTTAAAATTTTAATTGTTTTTTTAGCAAATTTTCAGCTTTTCACGTTTAGAAATCTCCAAGGTTTCTCAAAAAAATTCCTGAGTATTTTGGAGAAAATTTACTCCTTTTTTGATTTTTATTTTTTTTGTTTTTATATCTTAGCACACTGGAAATAAGATAAAATCTTACAAGTAACATTTTAACCAGACATGGGCGTTTGATTTAAGGCAATACATTTTGTATATTAATTAAAACTTAGTTCCATTGGCAGATATTTTCACCTAAAACTTGGGAAAGTGTCTTTTTATAAGTGAAAACTCAAAATTTGTAACAATATTCAAGAATTATCGACTTAAAACAAGTGCCATTATCTTTCTAAAAAGTTACCTATAAATTAATCTTATCTGATTTCATATGTACTAAGATATTTACACTAGAAATACTTTTTGTTTTTGAAGTGCAGGCAATCCAATAATGCCAGAAATCTTAGACTTGCATGTGTTGGCAGACAAGACAAGCAGAAGCTGCTTTGGGTAATTATTTTATGTATATTGGAGAGATTAATTTGCTAAATCTGTTAATTAGGGGAGAATTTAAAAAACATGAATTAATGAAAATTTTATGTCACTGATTGACTCTTTTCACACAGCAGTGGCACTACATTGATGCCAAGAAAATGTCCTTGTAAATCTCTTTGTTTCTTTTTAGTTGTTCAAAAAGCACACACATCAGAGGGTGTGTGTGTGTTTGTGTGTGTGTGTGTTTGTTGGGAGAAGCTGAGTTTTTACTGTGACTTAACTCATTTCTTGCTAACAGATGTTTTTTGAGCTCATTTGCTTTAATTTCCAACTCTGTGAACTTAAAAACAGAATCCGTTAATCTGTTAGGGGAATAAAGTTGCATCATTTCTACCTTCCAAAGGAATTTATATAAAATGTTTATTAGTCTTCTCTGTTTAAGAGTCTACAATGTTTTATGACAGTCTAGAAGTTGAAACAATGCATTGTAGTCTCTACTTTAAATCAAAAGCTCAGTTTCATTCTTACTTCATACAGGGGAGCTATATGGAGTTACATTGGGGCCATAAAGTTTGTTCAAAAGAAAAAAAATTACCTGGAAAGAATAAATTTGAAACTGTAAAATTATTTTGTAACTGAAAAAAGAAGTTTTCACGTATTTTTTTCTGTTTCAAACATTGGGCTTTTGCCTCTTCCTATAAAAAATTTACTCCTATCACAATTTTTTTTATAATTTTTTTTTTTTTTAAATTAAATCACAATTTTTTAAATTAATATCTTTTATCTGTATTTAAAAATGTTAAACTATTAAATAAATGTAAATTATTCCATTATTTTTCTGCATGTGAACCAGTGATGTCTGCTTTGTTTTTGTTTTAGATGGGACTCCTTTCAGCTGGTGGGTCGGCGGCCCGGCTTCGGGTCAGATCCAGAACTTTTGGGGCAGAGCTTTGCCCGGCAGCCAGCAGTGCGCATGTGGTCTGCAGGACAACTGCCTCGACTCGAGCTTCTACTGCAACTGTGATGCTGACTATGACCTATGGTACGCCGAATTATTCTGCAGCTGCATTTCTATTGATCATAAGACATTTTGGAATTAAATTCACTTAATAGAAACATGCAAATTAAAAAATTATATTCTGACTTTTTAATAAAATATTTTTGTGCTGGGATGATGTGGTTTTTTTGGTAATCAGAATTGGTTTATGTTTCCAAAACTGCTATGAAAATACTTTTTTGCTTCACATGAATCACATAATCAAAAGCCAGATGTTACTACTGGCAGAAACAACGAAGAAGACGACAGGAAGTGGTTAGGGGATGATGGCAGAGCAGGCTTTTTGAATACTTATCTCGTGAACTAACGTATTCACATGTGATTTTAGTTGCGTTTCTTATTTAATGGAAACATCATAATTGCAAAATTGTGTGGGTTATTTGGCATTAGCGGAATATTGACAAAGCTTTGTACACGTAGGAAATGCAGCTCCTTAAAGGTTGTGTTTAGACCTTTAAGAGTTTCTCTTGAAGGTTTTTTTTTAAGTTAAAACCAGTGGTGGGTACTGCTAACTACAGAGTCAGCTAACTCCAAGGCACTAATTATTAACATTAGTTTTGATAATGGTAAAGCATTACAGTAGCTGCATTTCCATTACAAATGTGCGCCAATGTGGAAAAAAACTAATTTTGCTTTTGCAGTGATTCCATTGAATAAGAAACTCAAAATCACACGTCAATAAGTTTCTTCACGCAATAAATTATTAAAAACATGACATATCATCATCCCCCAACTACTTCCTGTCATCTTCTTTGTGGTTTCCTCAAGTAGTAACAGCCAGTTGTAGATCCTGTGACTCGTGATGTAAAAAAAAAAGTGTTTCCGTTGCAGTTTTTGAAATAAACCAATTTTGACACAACCGAGAAAACAACTTTTTATCAAAAAACTTGACATTTTTCAAGGTTATTTAGTTTCCATTAAGACAAATTTATTTTCAAAATGTAAAATTTCACACTTATTTGGTCAACACATAGCAGAAGCTAATCACCAGACTGCAACCGCTCAAGAATTAATTGAACTTTGACATTAAAATCTAAATGTTATAAACTACATTTAGACATTGCATTTATGTTTATATATTGTTCTCTATAGTTTGTGTTTTATATTATCAGTTTCTTGTTTTAAATAAAGTTATAGGGACAAAAGAGACGAATGAACAGCTTTCATGTCCTTCAAAATAAAAGCATGAATATAAATGTCTACTTGAACAGAAGAAATATTAATATTACTTACTCAACTTACAAAACAGACAAATAATTACCACCTTAGAATTTAACCGGTATGTATGTAATTAGCAGATATGAAGTGTGCTAAAGTTAGCTAAATTGCTAAACAGAAGAAATGGCTCCATTATTAGCGCCTCCGCAGATTAGTGGAAGTTTACCCACTACTGGATGAAACCATTTCAGTGTTTAATCTTAATGTTCTGCCCAAACAGAAACAGATTTGATAATAAAAGTGTTTCCTGAAACTTTTAAACTCATAAATTACTTTCTGATTTGAGGATTCTTCTATTCCAGGAACGATAATCTCATCCCAGATTATCTCCTGTTGTTAAATTCTGCTTCACTTTGTTGCTGCCAGTATCTTATCAGATCAAATCCCACATTATTTCATTCTTGTGTTTTGCAGCAACAGAACAGTTGGCTTGGATGTGCAAATGAATCACTAAGCTAACACTGTCCATCATAAGACGTTGTGTCAGCTGAAATTCTTTTTTTTTCAGTCAGCACATCCTCAACTAACCCTGTGAGAACAAATGACTAGTCAAAGCAGAGTTTTTGCTTTCCAAACGTAATTTCTTCCACTTTTTTAGCTTAGTTTGACTTTCTGTGGGAAAACTTTTACCTTTTCTTATTACACTGCAAAAACACAAAGTTTGTTACCAAATATATTTGTTTTAGTTTCCAGTGCAGATATTGAAATAAGACAAAACTAACTCACAAGTGACTTTTCAAGAAGATGTATGAGCTTGTTTTAAGTGAATAATTTTTCAATATTTATTTTAAAAACATTCTAGTTTCATTGGCAGATTATTTCACAAGAGCTTTTTCCCCTGTTATAAGTGAAATAATCTCCCAATAGAACCAGTACTTTTTATCAATATTAAGGAATTATTGGCATAAAACGTGCTACTCTATATATCATGTAAGTTAGTTTTGTCTTATTTCAACTGTACTAAGATATTTGCACTAAAATAGACCAAAAACACTTAGTAAGTGTTTGTGTTTTTGCAGTGTACTACTTTTTCTTCAACATTCAGCAATTATTTACTAAAACAAACTCCTATATTTTGCTGAAAAGTTGTCAGTTAATTTGATCTTGTTTCAAGTGTGCTGAGATATTTTCACTCAAAATTAGACAAAAACTACTTGGTAAAATTTTCTCTTTTTGCAGTGTAGAGCCTTTTGAATAATGAATATTGCACAGACACAGCAATGGCTTCCTTATTCAATAATTATAGTGGTTAACTGTACAAAAAAGAGCAGGAAAAAGGAGGAAAACAGAAAACTCTTAAATACTGAGGACATTTTTGTTGAGTTGGCCCAACTGATTAAAGTTTTCTTTCTTCAACTTGTACTTAGTGTACTTACTTTCCTCCTCTGCAGTTCAATAGTGATACAATGTTACTTTTTCATCAATATTAAGAAATTATGTACTTAAAACAAGCTTCTATGTGTTGCTGTAAGGTTACTTGTAAGTTTTGTCTTAATTCAAGTGTACATATTTGCACTAAAACTAGACTAAAATTACTTGTTAAGACTTTCTGTTTTTGCAGTGTACTTCTGATTGCTGCTCTCTGTTTCTCTTCTTCCTTGTCAGGACTGAGGACTCTGACCTTCTGACCCATAAGGAGAGCCTCCCAGTCCGGTCGCTGGTGCTGGGAGACATCCACCGTCCGGGTTCAGAGGCTGCCTACAGGGTGGGGGCTCTCCGTTGCCATGGAGACAGTAAGTGCAGGGGCGTGGCTCCAGAGCTGGCTGGGGCGCGGGCAGAGGCGGGACCCAAACATTATACTCAGTAACGACTTCAGCATATTTTAACTCAAGTAAAAGTGTTTTTCTATCTTTTCTCTCTTTTTTGTTTGGATTTCTATCTTTCTCCTAATTTTTCTTTCTTTTTTCTTCTTTCCCTCTTTTTTATGTGTTTTTTTCATCTTCTCTTCTTTCTTTTTTCCATGTTCCCTTTTTCTCTTTTGTTTTTCTTTCTTTTATTCCATTTCATTTTTTCTTTCTCTTTTCAGTCTTTGTTCTGTCTTTTCCTGTCCTTTATTCTTTTCTTCTTTTATCCTCTTTCTGTATCCATACTTCTTTTACTCTTCTTTCTTTCTCATTTTCTTCTTTTATTTTCACTTTTTTCTGTTCTTTTGTTTCTCATTTGCTATTTTTAATCTGTCTTCCTCCCCTCTCTTCTTCTTTTCTTTTAAAAATAAATTTAATCTGATGATTTTGACCCAAATCGTCCGGTTTTGCTGTCCAGACTCCATCTTTCCATTTAACTTCTTGTTGTGAAATTTCACTGCAGCAAATTAAACTTGCTAATTAGCAGACAGCCTGCTAAAATATGGCTCCCTTATGCTACGTAATAATAACTATCAATAGAAAATGTAAAATAAATTAAACTAGGTGATATATTTTACTTGTGATGAATGCTTATAATTTCTCCATTAAGTTTAATGAGTTAGTAAATAAATGCCTAAAGATAAATCAACATAAATGGGATAGCATAGCTGCTGTTGTGCCTTTTTTCCTCACCTAATTAGCCGAACAGTTGGTTCATTTGTTTACTACATGGTTTCCATTACACAGCCCTCATAATGAGTTTTCTCTTTAATGAGCTTTATTCCAATGTGATATATGCGACACTCATGTAAAAAAAAAAAAAAAAGAAAGTTGTGCCTCAGTTTTTCTAGATGGAAACAGAAAACTGTTCGTTTCTTGCAGAAAACTTCTGGAATGCTGCGTTTTTTGACAAGGAGACGTCGTACCTTCACTTCCCCACCTTTCATGGAGAGCTGAACGCAGACATCTCCTATCTGTTTAAGACCACGTCTTCCTCTGGGCTTTTCCTTGAAAACCTCGGCATCAAGGACTTCATTCGAATAGAGCTCAGGTGTAAGTGACATCTCAATGTTTTTGCTGTCTTGTTCTGCAAAAGGGTTTGTGTTGTTTTCCATCTGACCACATTCTGCAGCTCTGATCGTTATTCTGGAGCTCAACCCTTGAGAGGATTCGCAATCAGGTGTTTTAATATCGAACTGCAGAGGAGGAAAGGTCTTCTCTGCTTGCTTACTTTCTTCTGAGTTAAAGTTCAACGCACAAGTTGAAGAAAGAAAACTTGAGCCATCCTGGTTGACTCAACAAAATGTCCTCAGTTACATAAGTATTTGCTGCTTTCTTCCTTTTTTCTGCTTTTTTTCTAGAGTTAACAACGAAAATGTATAAAATAATGCAGACAGTGCTGTGTCAGTGCAATATTCAGTATTCAAAAGGCTCTGCACTGCAAAAACACAAAATCTTACTGAGTATTTTTGGTTTAGTTTGTAGTTCAAATATCTTAGTACACTTGAAATAAGGCAAAACCAACTTTTTACTAAAATATATGATCTTCTTGCCAGTGGAACTAGGAATTTTCATAAATAAAAAAAGGAATTGTTGACATCAAACTATGGAGCTAAATTGAGGCCATAAACGTTGTTCAGAAGAAAAAATAATGAGAATTTATTTTGAAACTAAAAAAAAAAGAATTGAAAGTGAACAAAGATTTGAAAAGGGGAAAAAAAATTTCAAAACTACTTTTGCGATTCAAGATTTTTTCTTTTGGCCTCAATTTAGCTCCATATAATACAAGCGCCTATTTCTTGCCGAAAAGTTATTTGTAAATTAGTTTGGTCTTATTTCAAATGTACTAAGATATTTGCACTATAAACCTTTTTGCATTTTTGCAGTGTAAACAGCAGAGAATAGATTTTTTCACTTCAAACAAAAGTAAAGAGTAAAATCATCTGCCAGATGGGCAAATTATTGACATAAAACTTTGTAACTAAATAGCAACCATAAGGTTTGTTCAAAAGAAAAGATAAATGAAACTGAAAAATAAAGTTCAAAACTGAAAAAATGGTCAAATCTACTTTTCAGATTCAAGTGGGTTTTTTCAGTGTCTGTTTTTTTTTCCTTTTGAACAAATGTTATGGTCCCAATTTAGCTCCATATAAAACAAGTTCTTGTATCTTGCTGAAAAATTACTTGTAAGTTGTCTGAGTGTAGAAACGGGACCAAAAATATTTGGTAATATTTTCTATTTTTACAGTGTAGATGCAGCAGTTTTGGTACTGTATGTACACATTGAAAAACAGTCATATATTTCTGATATCTTGTGATTTGAATATTGTGGACTCTAAAATGCCACAACTTGGAGTTCACAAATACAGAACATCCTCCCAAACTATCAAAAAAATATTTGTCCTGTTTTAAGCTTTTTTATTGGAGCATTTAGGGAAAAGAAGCAGCTGATGATGTCATGCCTGAGGCCTCCGTGTCACGTTTCAATTGATTTAGCTGAAACCGAAGATCCCTAATTGCAAAAGATAAAACTGAAGAGCTCTGACTCCGGGGGATAGTTAGCTTTTTGCTGACAAAACATACTATAAATGCAGAAACTCCCTCTCATGAACGTTTAGCTGCACACTTCCCCTGCTCAATAAACCATTGGATATTTAAAGTGTGCATAGCAGATTTTGCTGCATTTGTGGTTTTGTCTTTCGTTTTCTTGCCGTTCTGCTCCGCATTCTTGACTCGTTTTGGGGTTTTTGTTGGCCCCAGGATAAACTCATGGTGGAATTTTTCTGCAGAGCTCGTAGATGATGTATTGGATCGTAAAAGACGCAGGAGTCCCCACAGTCGGGGACCCATCCTGTAATTTCATACCAATCCCAGCAAAAAAACTCTCTTCTGTTCCCCACAGTCAGATATATGTGAGGCTGTGTTTTAAATCTGATATCTACTGATCGCCGGATTCCATTTTCATTCATTCAGTTATTTATTTCATTCAGTTTTTTAAAAAACAAAAAATCTTTCACACATAACCAATGTAGCTTAACAAAACATTCCTGTTGGAAAAGGAGCAGGAAGAAGTGAACACTTTAATTTAATCCTACTCCTTTTCTCAATTCAATGAAATATATTGCTTACCGACTCAATAATTATCAGAAATTTGTCATTAAAACTATGTTATGGTATTCATATGAATATACGGAGCTCCAGAACCAACAAATAGATTGTATTACATATAATTTCTGCATTATATGTAATATAATGCATATTATATTACATATATTATAATACAGATATTATATGTAATATAATAGGTATTATGTTACATATAAAACATATTACATATAATATGTATTATATGTAACACATGTAATACATGTAATTCCTCCCACGATTACATGTGTATTACATATGTAATACACATATGTTTTATATTATTTACAAAATAATTATTTTTTTTCTTGGGAAATAAATCATTATTTATCATTATTTACAAAAAACACCACCTGATTTGGATGTGGGCCTAAACAAAAAATGAGTGTTTCACCCCATACTGGATGCATTAAGTTGTATATAAACTTCTTCATGTGTTGATCTCAAATCTTGGAAATTCACTCGGCATGTGAGCAAAAGTGCAGCTGGCTTGCAGAAATAGACAGATTGAGTCGAACGCTGCTGCTGCTCCATGAAGAAGACTCATTGTTAACTCAGAGCACGCAGGTTTTCGTTGCACTGCGTTGTTATCATGACAGCTGGAGTTAAGATGTCTCTGAATCATTATTACTCATAACATGACTGGAGCCAGACAGCTGTTTCCAAATGAGGTTATGATTCCTTGAGAGTGCTTGCTTGTGCGTGTTTTCATTCTTATCTCAGTCCTACAGCAGCCTATGGTTTCTCAACTAGAACAAGAGAGTGGCAGTTTTTTAACTCTCGGCTTTTGTTTCCCCAAGTGATGGGAGTATAAGATAGGTCTGTACAAAACATGTTCATTACAGTTTTCTCCACAAAGTCATTCTTACATATTGAGATTTTAGTTTTATCATTTCTGCTAATTTTGAGATTCTTTCAGAATAAGATGTTTTAGGGAGTCTGTCACTTTAAATCCAAATAAACTGCTGCTGGTTACATCTTTCACATTTGAAAATGGCTGCATAACAAGTTTATTTAACATTACTTTTTGTCAAATTTCTTTATTATAATCATCAAGCAAATGTCCGTCAATTATATTGATCAGCGTTCAATTTGCATTATTCAAAGGCAACTGTAAAAAAGTCATAATGTGACTTTATTCTCGTATTATTTCAACTTTATTTTCATAATATTATGAGACTAAAGTCAAAATAATGTCAGAATAAACTCATATTTCAACTTTATTCTCATTATTAAAACTAGCAGACCAAATGTGCTGGAGCTCTGCTTGGGTTGCTAGGTAACGGGTTGAGCGGCTCCGGGGTTACTAGGTGAAGGGTCACAGTGGCTGCTGATTGGTGATGTTACATTTGGAAGGTTTTTGAAATGATTCATGATTCCAGACACCAAAAAACATGAATTTATTGCCAAAATACGGCAGCATGTTGTTGTTTTTTTTAAAGCAGTAAAAACCCAAACCGAATTACAAAAATGTGCAAAATGTGAATTTTGCATCATATAAGTGAAGTAATGATCAGTATTAATAGTCTGGGATCCACAACAGAAATAGTTCTTCATGCAGAGAAGGACGGATCCGAAATGCTCCAGGAGTCCTGGCCTGTCGCTCGGGTTGAGGAGGCAAAATTAGTGAATGTGGGACTTTCACTGCAATGCAGAGAGCAGACGGATAAAACAGCATCAACAAATCAATCCATCCGCCTTCACCGGCTGTGAGAACAGTACTTATGTGATACTTCATGAATAAACATGAAGAGAAAAACAGTTTTCATCCATGAAAAATGGAGCTAAATCAAAAGCTTTCTACTTTGTGTTTTAAGTGCATATGGCTTTTCCATCCCATGTAAAAAATATATGTCTTTTTATTTTTGTTTCTCTAGGACATATTTAATGGAAATCACATTCATAAATGTAGTTTTATATAAGGAAATCCTGCACTTAGGCAAGAGAATCGGTTTTTGTCTTGGACAATGATAAAAAGTCAGCATTAAATGTGTTTATTAGTCTCATATGTTTGTATATTTTGAATGTATTATGGAGTCTTAGGGCCATACTAAGAGAAAAGAAAATTACAAGAATAACGTAATAATATTAGGAGAATAAAATCATTTAAGTTAATAAATTATTCAATTATTATTGTAATTAGTAAATATGAGAAAGATATTATTATGAGAATATAGTACAAAAGAAAGAATGAAGTCATTATTTAAATGACTAAATAAGTTATTGTTTAAATTATTATTTAATGTCTATATTTTTAGAATAAAGTCAGTATTATGAGAATAAAGTAAACAAAATTACGAGAATAAAGTCATAATACTATAACTTTATTCTTGTGTTAAATGTTTTACTTCCTTTGCATGGCTCTAGTACTCCGTCATAGGAATGCAATATAACAAAGTTTTTTAACTACGTTAAAATGTGGAAAGCATTTTAGTCTTTCTATAGGATTAAATTAAAGTGACTTTACGTTTCAGTGTTAAACTAAATCTGTTCGTCTTGGCAAGTTCCTTCAGACGTCTGTTGTGAAGCAGCGAAATATAAATGAACTGGATTTATTTAAATTAGAACTGGCTGATGCACAGATCCTCATCCACACAGAAACATGTTGGTAGTGTAACGGTGACAAACAATCAAAAGAGATATTCAGATTGAGTCCGCAACATTTTAATTTAATAATTGTTACAAAGTAACTCCGTTAGCGGTCTCGTTCCTAACAGCCGTTAGAAAAAAAAAAACACATTCACCAACGTTCCACAACCGTCGTTACCTAGCAACGGCGGAGTGATATTGACCCCCTCCGCAACCACGTCAACCTGCAACACCACTAGTAAATGACACACAACGAAACACAAAACAGTATTAATAAACACAAAACAGTATTAATAAACACAAAACAGTATTAATAAACACAAAACAGTATTAATTTACCTCGACTATTCCATCAAAATGGCCTGTATGCCACACTCTCCCCCTCATTAAAAAAAAAATGTCCTATGACATTTTAAAGACCTTTTACTGGAAGTGATGTTATAAGTAAGGTACTTAACATGACATTCATTACATACATACATTACATATTATTGTAATAGTGTCCACCACTAACAGAGGATATTGTCACTTTAGATTACAAATGTCCAGTTACAAATACTTCTAAATATGTTCAGATCATCTCTCTAGTGTAACAGAACCTTAATTTCAGCCACAGTTTTTTTCTGATACCAGTCTTTTGTCTTGAAAGCACAGTCAATAAACTGTCTTTTGAGAATTCAAGTATAGTCTTTTTCTTTTAAATGTAGTTCTTAAACCTATATACAGTGTGTCTTTAACTCTGTACTTTAACACCTGGAACTACCCAGGGTCGCCAAAGTTCTTTACCGGTTGGGATCATACTCACAGGTAGTTCTTTAATGCCTAATTCCACCATGGTTGGCTCACCCAAAGCATAGTAGGTCAGCATCCTCGGACGGCGACGCTCTCTCTTTGGGTAGCTGAATGCAGGTGGTGGAACAGCTGCATCCTCTTCTTCCTCAGAAGCTGTTTCTGCAGATGGCTCAGGGAGATCCTGGTGTAGCTCCATGTCTTGGCCTCCATCTTCTTCTTCTGGTATGTTGTTCATCCAATTAGCCTGAGATTCATTCACTTTCGGTGCGTTGTCTTGGTCAGGCAGGTCTGGTGTAAATGGTTCAGCATCTGGGTTTAAGCTGACAGCTCGGTGACCACTGTGCTGAGCAGGAGGAAACTGGCACACTAGCTCCATTTCCTCATCCCTCTCACTGTCTGAAGATTCTTCTCGTTGACAAAGATGACATGGAGATGTATTCGACTTAGTCTTTTTAGTCCTTTTTGTCATTTTTGAGTCTATTTCTGGGTTGTCGATTGGCAGACTGTCACAAGGGAGCAGGAGGTTCCTATGCAGCACACGTCTTTTGCCACCTCCTTCTGGTACTACTTCATATACTGGGCTGATATCACTTCTTCTCTTTGTGATGATGTGCACTTTATCTTCCCAAAAGGATCTGAGCTTACCAGGACCTCCTCTCTCTGATAAGTTGCGTACAAGCACACGCCCCCCAGGCTGCAGGTCAGCTCCATAAACTCTTTTGTCATATTCTTTTTTTCCTCTGTTCGATTCACGGGTGGCAGTTTTGGTTGCGATCTTGTAGGCTTGCTGCATCCTGCTTTGCCAATCTTTGACATACTCAGCATAGCTTTGCTGTGTTTCATTTGGCTGTATGTTAAACAGGAGATCTATCGGCAGACGTGGGGATCGCCCATAGAGTAGATAATATGGAGCAAAGCCGGTGGTGTCACTGCGGGTGCAGTTATATGCGTGCACCATCTTACATAACGACTTTTTCCAGTCAGACTTTTGCGCACTTGTGAGCGTACGGAGCATAGACAGCAGGGTTCTGTTAAATCGCTCCACTTGTCCGTTACCCTGTGGGTGGTAGCAGGTAGTGTGGGACCCTCGCACGTGACAACACCTCTGCAGTTGAGCCATCAACTGGTTTTCAAATTCCTTCCCCATGTTGTGGTGGATTTTCTCCGGAAAGCCAAAGTGAAGGGCAAAGTCATCAAATAGCTTTTCCACAACTGTTTTTGCGGATTTGTTTTTTGTGGGGTAGGCCTGTGCAAAGCGAGTGTAGTGATCCATTATAACCAGAATATACTCATAGCCTTGCTTACAGGCCTCTAGATGCAGGAAATCAATTGAAACCAGTTCGAATGGACGTGTTGTCACAATTGGCATCAGTGGTGCTCTGGCTGCTCTCTGTGGTCGTTTTGACTTTAGACACTCACACACTTGGGTCACAAAATGTTCTGTGTCCTGCTGCATTCTGACCCAATAAAACCTGTCTCGGATCAGATTCAGAGTCCTTTCGACCCCCAGATGACCCATCTCTTTGTGTAATTCTTGAAACACTAACGGATGATGTTCTTTTGGCAAAACTAGCTGAGACGTATGTCCTGCTTTTCTGTATAAGATCCCATCATCGCTGATATATAGTTTTCGCCACTGCCTCAAGAGCACTCTAACATCTGCAGGCTCGGTTTTCACCACTCCTCTGGGGGGGAATTGATCTTGGCTTTTATAATGCATGACTCGCTTGATGAGAGGGTCTTTTTTTTGACTTTCTCTGATCTGTTCTGGTGTTAGTGGGGCAGGCAATGAAGGTGAAGAGGCATCCCTTACTAAGTCCAGTGTATTGATGTGAGCCGTGGTTATCCAGACAGATGGGGCATCTTGAAGCACCGTCACTCCCTGAATTGAAGCACTAATCACATCCTGAGTCACTTCTTCTGTACATTGCTGCAATAAGTCATTTATGTCCAGTGGCATGCGAGAGAGGCCATCTGCGTCTGTATTGTGTTTGCCTGGTCGATATTTAATGGTGAAATTGAAATCGGCAAGTTGGGCAACCCACCTGTGACCTGTGGCATTCAACTTGGCTGTGGTGAGAATGTAGGTCAGGGGGTTATTATCTGTATATACAGTGAAATGAGGTGCATGGTACAAATAATCTCTAAACCTTTCACATATTGCCCACTTGAGTGCTAGAAATTCCAATTTTCCTGAATGCATGTGATAATTTTTCTCAGGTGGGGTCAGTGTTCTAGATCCATACCCGATGACAACCATTTTGTTATTCTGTCTCTGATACAGAACTGCTCCCAACCCTTCCTGGGAAGCATCAACATGCAGAATAAATGGTTGGGTGAGATCTCGATACCCAAGGATGGGAGGCTCAGTGAGTTTGTCAATAAGTGTGTTTATTGTCTCTTGATGGTTCTGTGTCCAGTGAATGGGAGTGTTTGATGGGAGGTTACCTTTATTTCTTGCAGTGTTGATGTTCCGTCTGTCTTTTTGCTTTCCTGATGGTGGATTTTCAGGTTGATTTTCCGGTGGACTAGCCAGAAGCTGGTAGAGGGGCTTAGCTATTCTGGAGAAGTTGGGTATATATGTTCGATAATAGGAGAGAAATCCCAGCATTTTTCTCAGATCTCCTACAGTTGTGGGGGTTCTCTCCTTCAAAGTTTGAACTGGTGCCACTTCTGCTGGATCCATCGTGTAGCCCTCACCAGAGACAAGACGTCCCAGAAATCTCACTCTTCTTTTGAACACCTCACACTTCTTTGGGCTCAGCTTCACTCCATGCTTCTGGTATCTTTGCAACACAGTTCTCATGTGGTTGAGATGATCCTCAAAACTTGGGCTGTGAACTAAATTGTCATCCAGATAGGGCTGGCATATCACATCTCTTAAACCAATCAGACATTCCTCCATGCTTCTTTGGAACTCTGCTGGGGCAGCACTCAAACCGAAGGGGATTCTGATCCACTGGTACAAACCCCATGGTGTTATGAAAGCAGTTAAGGGCTGACTTTTTTCATCCAGAAACCCTTGATGGTACGCCTTCCCCTGATCTAATACAGAGAACCAGGAGCTGCCAGTTAGAGAATCAAGCATGTCTTGGATTCGGGGAATAGGGTGGCGGTCAGGGACAGATTTTTTGTTTAATTCCCGGTAGTCACAGCACAACCTCAGACCCCCATCTTTCTTTCTCACACATACCACTGGTGATGCATATGGAGAACGTGACTGAGTTATCCAGCCTCTATTCAGTAGATCTTGAAGGTATTCTTTAACTTCCTGATGTAATGGCTTGGGAACTGACATATATGTTTTCTTCACTGGAGTAGTGTCATGCAGAGTGATTTGAAGTTTCAAAGAGGGAATTAAACCTATGTCATCTTCATCATAGGCGAATGCATGACACTCTTCTCTCAGTATCTGTCTCACAGTCTGTCTTTGGCTTTCCGTTAAGTGGCTGAGGTCAACTGGAGGATCCCACTGTGTTGGCTTCTGTTTTTCTGCTTTGCTGTTGATAATCAGGGACTGAGCTGCAGCTGGCTTTGTTCTGGGTGAAGGGTCATCTTGTTGTTCACCAACAGTGATATTCAACTGTTGTGCATTTACAGTATAAGCTGTCTTTACTGCTTCTAGGTGCCCCAGGACTGCACGCTGATGTAGAGTAACATTATACTTATTGGTGTTGGAAATTGGGATTAATACGAATCCTGGGTTTTCTGTAGGAACTGTCATGAGACCCTCCTGAACACTGACACCTTCTGGCAGCACCGAGTCCTCCGAGGGAACAAAAAGAAGGTCCTCTCCTCTGAACTGAGTTCCAGTATTAACTTTAACATGGATGATGGTGATTTGTTCAGCTGCTAATTTGATTCGACTTCTCCCTGTGTGCACAAGACCCACATTAACCTGACTATCTGATGTCTGAATTAGTTTGACAATTGTCTGTGCAGTTTGGACAGTGACAGCAAAGGCTCCACACACATTTTGGATGACTTCCGGTTTCCTGTGTTTAAGTGTGTTGTCTCCTAGCACTTCCTCTATGACATTGTAGCCAATTATTGGTTGTTGTGCCACACTGGAGTCACTTGACACAAGTACTGGTACCAACAGGGGTTCTGCTGAGAGTGAATCTTTGCCCAGTCTAAATTCCACTTCCACCCAGCCCAGAAAAGGAATTTGTGTCTGATTTGCTGCAAGCCCAATAAGTGTATCCACCTCCAGTAGTTCATTCAGAGGTCTAACTCGCTGGTGTGGTAAGTGTAATTGTCTCCATTCTTCATTAATGAGACATGCCTGGGCACCAGTGTCCCATAATGCTTCTACTGGAGTGGCATCCATCCAACAATGAACAATGCATCTCTTACCTATGAGGTTCAGAAGTTTCTGTCTGCTCCGTGGATTCATGTAGTGAGCTGTTGGGGTAGATGAAAGTTCTGTATGGGAGCCTGGTTTGTTTGTGGTGGGACTGAGTGTTTTGTGTGGGGCTACTGAGGGTCCCGGCCCAGCAGCCCTGTCCAGTTTCCCTGCTGTCCCCTGTTCTGACGGCAGCCTCTGGCAAGGTGTCCTCCTTGACCACACTTATAACAGTGAGTGCACCTCTCCCCTGACTGTGCTTCTAGACAGGCTGGGCAACCTCTGGGTTTGCGGTAGCTGTGTGTGGTAGCTCTCTCTGTCTGATGTTTCTTAGTAATCTCCACTGTTTCCAACACCAGTTTCTTTAGTTCTAACATTTCAGCCTTCAGTCCTTCGATGAGTTTAGTTGTTCCTGCTTCCTGTTCTGTGTTTTGATTTTTCTTGGCCCCTCTCAGTACATCTTTGGTCATCACTGTGTCCCCTATCTCACTTGTGGTTGCAGCTTCTTCCATGGAAGGAGGTTGAAACTCATGTATGCCTCCTTCAGCTCTCAGTTCATTTATTTTTGGGAACCTACTCACTGCACTTTTTCTCAGTTTTTTTTGTCTTTCTTGCTCTAAGTTTGCAGCTTCACTCACCCGCTCAATTAGGACCTCATCTGATACTGCAGGATTAGTCAGGTAAGGTTTTAGTTGGAATTTTACTGCATCGCTTAGCAGTCCTGTGTCTATGGAACGCAGAAATTTCCTTTGTATCAGTTCTGGGCTGAATTGTTCGCTTTCATCCTCTTCTTTTGATTTCCAGAGCATTTTTTCTTTCAGTTCTATAGCTCTAAATAAGAAATTCTGTGCAGATTCTTTTGGATCTTGTGAGATGTTCATCAGCTGATGAAGGAGGTCAGAGGAAGAGTCCACTTTAAAATGGCTTTTTAGGATAATTTTCAGAGTGGACAGTGTCAGTCCTCTTTTGATTTCCAGCATCTCTCTCAGGTGAAGCCCTGGGCTTATGGCCCGTATGACTGCTTCCAGGATCTCAGTCTCTGAATATCCTTTCCTCTGCCCAGATTCAATTTGGTTGATCAGGCTCGTATAGGACAATTTATCCCTCTGACCAGCTTCTCCAATCTGCCCACAAATCCGAAACTCCCGCCTGAGGGTCACTTCTGGTATGTGAGGTGATGGAGCACAGTGTGGTTCAGTCTCCTCCATATGCATTGTCATGCTCAGTTTCTTCTCTAAAACCCCAATTTCCTCCTCTATGCGCTGTCGGGCTTTGCTATGTTCTTCCTGGAATTCCTTATACTTGACTTTTAGTGAGTTTAATTCACCTTCGTCAGCTTGTGTCTGTTCTGGTGTTCTGGGCTCATCCGACGTCCAAGATTCCATGAAGGTGATTAAATTCTGGAGAAACTGTTGAAACGATTCAGGTTCTTCCTCATTTCCGATATCGTCCAGTGTGGTCTCTGCTAGTCTGATGAGGGAACGCCGAGTTTGGCCAGTAAACCCTCCTGGAGGTTCATCACTCTTGAGGTGTTTACAAACTAAAATTAGCTCTGACTTCTCTAGCATCAGCAGCGTTCTGCTCACTTCGTCTTGAAGCTGCTCCATCGGTAGTTTCTCCTCCGTCTTCGGTTCGTCTCGTTTGGATTAGTTACTTTTAGCTGAAACTCCTCCTGGGGCTGGCTCGCCAAAAATGTAACGGTGACAAACAATCAAAAGAGATATTCAGATTGAGTCCGCAACATTTTAATTTAATAATTGTTACAAAGTAACTCCGTTAGCGGTCTCGTTCCTAACAGCCGTTAGAAAAAAAAAAACACATTCACCAACGTTCCACAACCGTCGTTACCTAGCAACGGCGGAGTGATATTGACCCCCTCCGCAACCACGTCAACCTGCAACACCACTAGTAAATGACACACAACGAAACACAAAACAGTATTAATAAACACAAAACAGTATTAATAAACACAAAACAGTATTAATTTACCTCGACTATTCCATCAAAATGGCCTGTATGCCACAGTAGCAGCGTCTCTTTGCTTCCTGCCCACAGATCTGAGTCCAGCTGTCCGTCTGTGCTGTCAGCAGACGGGCAGTTCGCCATGTCATGATGGAGGAACACAACCAACCAAAACGTTTATTAAAAATGGTGCAATCTGGAGTCAGATTAGAGAAAACCGTCCTTAAAATTCACTAAGAAGTTAAACTAGTGCAAAGAAATATGATAATAAATGTTTAAAAAGCAAAATGTGCTGCTTAATAAAACTTGATTATTACAAGAAGAAAGAATATCATGACAGTATTACAAGAATAAAGTCATAAAATTAAGAGAATAAAGTTGTACAAAAATAAAGTTGAAATATTACGAGTTATAATATTCTGGCTTTATCCTCATAATTCTACGCTTTTATTATTATCTCAATGTTTTTCTCATAAATATTATAATAGTTTGACTATACTCATTGTTTTGGATTTATTCTGTTTATTCAAGTTTATTCTCTTAATATTATGACTTTGTTTTTCTACTTTTATTACTTTTTTACTCATAATTTAATTGTATTTTATATTATTTTCTCCGTTGTATGTTTGTATGATGGAAACATTCACAGTATTTCTACTTCACGCACATCATGCTCTCATTTTGCAGCTTTGAGTCCAAGAAGAACAAAAACTATTTTCAAATTATTGTGAAGCTTCTTTTTAGAGTAAATTATTACATTTCATTCACTGAGCTGCTTGAACATTTACTTGTTTTTCTCAGCATCAAACTGTGAGAGAAATTGTTTTTCACAAATGAAATTAACCAACTTTCACAAACAGTCTTTATTTTTTATGAAAAAAGGATTTTACTGATTTTTATGTCTGTTTACTTCATTACAATTTGAGGAAAAGATATACAGCTAATTTCTTACTCATAATAATTATAAGCATAAGTGTTTATTTTATGGTTTTGTTTCCTCTTCGTCAGCTTCCACAGAGGTCGTCTTCTCTTTGGATGTGGGGAACGGACCTCTGGAGGTCAAAGTGCGCTCCGACCTCCCGCTAAATGACAACCGGTGGCACAGCGTGAGAGCTGAGCGAAACGTGAAGGAGGCTTTGCTGCGCGTCGACGACCTGCCTGCTGCCGTACGAGAAGCTCCAGCTGATGGGTTTATTCATCTGCAGCTCAACAGCCAGCTATTTATAGGTGAGAAGCAAAGGTGGGAGTTTTTCCGTATGAGTTGACAACAGAACGAACCGTGATGCTCACTTTAGGTGGAGACGAGCTTTCAGCAGAACATTGCACTTTAACAAGGTGAACAGAAGTTTAAATAAACAGTTTCTCATCAAACCTGAGCAGATCACATTATAAGCAAAATGATGATTTTGAGATTGTTTATCATCTTGGAAGGTTTCTGCAAACTATGAGCGTCTGAAAAGACTGTTTTATTATTTAAGGATGACCTATTAAGGTTAAAATAGGACTATACAAAACATATTTATTATATTTGTTTGGCACAAAATTATTCTTAGATAATGATATTTTAGTCTGCTCAGTCTACTGATTATTTTGTTGTAGGCTGCCTGGTCACTTGAAATCCAAGTAGTGGGTGGTGGCTCCTCTTAGGTCCATGCTTGTAAAATTCAAATGTACAAGCATGGACCTAAGAGGAGAAGCGAGCAGCACAGACATTGGTGCATTTACACAACCTTACTTTTGTGAAAAGCAGAAGCAAGTGGTTTCTGGATGGTAAGTCAACAACTAAACACTTGTCTTTTCCAGCAGCCATTGTACAGTGCATACAGCAGTAAAACCAGCTGCTCAAATGTGCTGCAACTCTGCTTGGTGGCTGGGCTTGGCTGGAGTTGCTAAAATGACGTTACATTTTGAATGTTTTTTGAAACAGCTTATTTTCTAGATACCACAAAACATTAACTTTTTAACTTAATGCCAAAAAGAAATGTTGGGTGTTTTTTTAAGTGTTTGGTCTGTTTTTAGAAGCAGTAGAAACCCAAATGAAAGCACAAAAGATGTGGAAAAAGGGAATTTTGGACGTTTTTGTACTCTTTACAAGTATGTCACAGGTTTCGTCTTGAACCTTTATTGTAATAAATGATCATGATTTAATTTTCCCTTGAATCATCAACAAAGTGCTTTTAGGAAACTGTCTGTTGAAGTTTTCCTCAATAATTTAACAGAAGAAAGAAATCCATCCTTGGTTTTAGGGATTTATCTCTGCAAATATTATGAACATTTACACACATGAATGTTGAATGAAATAAAAGCAACGCTGAATATTGATGAAGCTGGAAAGATGCAGAACTGACTGGCTGACAGGGTTAATCTCATAATCCTCTGACAGCAACCATGAAGAAGAGACTCTCATCAGAATCCACTGGTCTGATCGCCGACTACCGGCACGTTGATGGGACGTTTGAATGGAAGTGGGAATGTGGGGATTATGAGATCCACAGCTTTCTGAGCCGTCGATTGTGCTGTCGACAAAGATCTTATTCAAGGTGGATTTGAGGAATCACAGTTCTATTCCTGTAGAATTGTTGTTTTATCCGTGTGTGAAAAGAAAACTCACTAAACAGCAAAACTATTTCATGCTTTGATAAATGGCTTAGTGCACTGGTGTAAGATTACAGTGGGTGTTTGTTGGGCAAGTTGTTTATTTTCCTTTAAATTGTGTCCCACTTGTAAAGAAAATACATTTTTGAGTTTAGCAGTATAGTTGGGTGAAAAACCCAAAAATCGTCTCCGCCTGTCCCAAACATCTTTTGGAGGAAGCAACGCAACGATGTCGGGTGGATTCTCACCAAAGCAGAGAAATACTGAGATGAGATTCTGCAACCTGTGGAAATTACACAACTCTAAGAGACCCAACGGTTTCCTTCAAGGTGTGAATGTTCGACCGCAAACAGCGGGATTTATACGGGAGAGGATTAGGGACGCGAACAAAAAATTATTTTTTATTTAATCTCAGAATTCTGGCTTTAATCTTCGGGGATCAAAATTCTGAATTCTAAGAAACAAAAGTCAGAGTGCAAAGAAAATAAGACATTTTTTAAATTATTCTCAGAAATTTTGGGGGAAAAAGTTGAAATTTCTGAGTTTCAAAAGTCAAAAATTTTCCAGGTAAGCAGGAGAAAGTTTAAACTTTAAGTGAAATATGAATCGACCAATTGCCAGCCTGGTTTGGCTGTGTTGTGTTTTTCTTCTTCATTTCCAGCTATTTTGCTTTAAAAGTTGTTTTTGTCTCAAGCTTAGAGCCCATATGCTAGTCGATGGTAAATTGTTTCTCTATCTGTTCAAGTCAGAACAGGCCCTTCAACTGGTTTCAACCGGTTTATGCTCTAACAAAGTGTGGTAGGAAAGTAAAACAGCTTAAATGGCTGAAATTGTTGCTGTCATGCAGGATTTTGGGTCTGACTCACAGCATTTCTGTCTTCCAGGCAGCTTCAGTCCTTTTCCCTCATTTAGTCGTCATTTATTTGCATCCCTTAGGAAATGTCTTTTCTCCAACACACACTGTTATTTCTTCCTAATCTTTACAGCAAAACCTGAAGTAGATTCACTAGATTTAGATCTTCCAATATTTATTTTTTAAAGTAATGGTGCCGGAAAGTTTGAACTGAGCATATCGAGCTTTTTCAAATTCAAACCGGAAGCCAACTCCAGTCTGTGATGCATAGATTAGGGTGGGCAGGTTGGACCTGGAGGAAAAATGTCATTTTGCCAAGTCTCTGCGTTTGGTTGCTTCGTTGAATGTTAATTGTCATGTGGAAGGAGAGTCAGTTTTCCTTTCGCTTGTCAGAGTACAGGCTTATTATCACAATAACTCTACCCAGCGTGTGTTGTTTTACAATTGTGTGGCATATTGTAGTACAGAAAAAGGCAATGATTTGAAAACATATTAGCATGAAAGGAGGAGAACTAAGGGGGCCTATTATGCAAAAAATTCTTTTTAGTAGATTTTTGTACTTTTATTCGGGTCTTAACTGCTTCTAAAAACAAACCCAGATGTTTTTTGGAAAAAAAGTTCATGATTTTTGGCGTCTGGAAAATTATCAGTTTTAAAAACCTCCATAATGTAGCGCCCTGTGAAGCCCAGCCCGTTACCTAGCAACCCCTGATATTCCACCCGTTACCTAGCAACCCAAACTCAGTTCCATCACGTTTGGTCAGCTGGTTTTATCGCCGTATGGACTGTACAATGGCTGCTGGAAAAGACAAGTGTTTTGTCATTAAGTTACCACACAGGAACAACTTGCTGCCTTATAATTTATATTTATTTCACAGAAACAATGTACAACATTTAATTAACCTTTTAACCAAGAGGTGCATGGTACCAGGTTATACCAAAAAAAAAAAGCTAATTTCCACCTGCAGGTTCAGGTGATCAAGTATGATTTAACAGATTATGACTCGGTGAAAAGCCAGTTTGGTAATTAATTACATAAATAAAGCGTCACTACAGCTAAGCAAACCAATCAAACTTCAAACTAACTGGCAATTAAAAAAGAGAGAAGAATTACTAGAGTACAAATCTCTAACTAGAATAACACTTTATAACTAAAACATGCTATAATCTCATTTGGCAAACTATTTAATTGCGACAGTTTTATTAAAGGCAGTTCTACATTTCGGGATGCTGCATTCACCTCTGAAGGTCGCCTTTATGGCTTTAGCCATGTTATCTCAAAGAGAAACGTTTTCTTAGACGTGGAACAGCAATATCATTAATAATTTTACAAACTAATCAAATGTTTGGGTAAAATGTCAAAATTTCAAAGTTTAAAAAAAATCATAATCATTCTTTGTGCAGGAGGCTCTACTTCTGCTTTTCAAAGATCTATATGTGTATAATATCTCATCTGTTTGCAAACATGCACACCAAAATCAGCATTTTTTGTGCCAAAACATCCAATCACCATGTTTTGTAGCTCATTGATCTATAATAACCTGTTCAAGGAAGCAAGTTTACAATAGATTGAGTGAGAGTACAAATCAGGTTTTGGCTTTCTTCATTCAAATTTAACAAGGAACATGAAAAAAAGAGCTTGTGTACCTGCAGCACTGTTCTTTTTTTTCTTGGCAGGAGGCACCGCGTCACGGCAGAAAGGCTTTCTGGGCTGCATCCGCTCTCTGCAGCTGAACGGCGTAACACTGGACCTGGAGGAGAGGGCAAGGATCACACCTGGCGTCCGACCCGGCTGCCCCGGGCACTGCAGCAGCTACGCAGCGCTCTGCCAGAACCAGGGCCGATGTGTGGAAAGGGCCAGCGGGTTCTCCTGTGACTGCAGCCACTCTGCCTACACTGGAGCCTTCTGTCACAAAGGTACAGACACACTGACAACTCTGCCAGGAAATTCATAAGAAAAAAAACCCTGAAGGCTTTAAAAACTTTCTACATTGAGAATTGGGTTTTTCACACGTTTGTAGATTTATATCCACTAGATATTCCTATATGAAGATTGGCAGGATGTTAATTGACAGATCACAAACTGCAGCAAAAGAAAGAAAGCCTTGGGGAAACATGGTCTAATATCTTCAATAAATTAAAAGAAAATCTCCACTGAGAGTTTAAAATGGGGTTGTTGGAGTTTCTAATCTCTACAGCTGCTTTGACAATTTAATTCTCTTGGATATATGAGATCATTTATAATTTCAGCATGTAGTTCAGTATAGGTTTGTAAGAGTTAAAGTAGGGCAGCACATCTCCTGCTGGCACAAATTATCACAAGGGGGAAGAAAAACTGAATATGCAAAATGGGAACATTTGATTGTCTCATAGTTACAGTAGAAACTTCAATAAAACGCAGTTATTAAGATTCCTATGAAAATAAGACTCCAAAAAGATTTATATTTTACTATTGTTTTCCTACTTCCATTTGTGTCTCAACTGCTTCTTGAAACAGCTCAAGCACTTAAAAAAAACATCCACCCATTTTTTAGCAATACATTTGTTTTTTGGTGTCTGAAAAACGAGCCGTTTTGAAACCCTCCCAATTGTTGAGTTGCACTGCACCATTACCGAGCAACCCCGGCAGAGTTCCAACCGTTACCGAGCAACCCCGGCAGAGTTCCGCCCATTACCGAGCAACCAATGCTCCAGAATGTTTGGTCAGCTGGTTTTACCGCTGGATGCGCTTCTACAACGACTGCTGGAAAAGACAAGTGTTTTCTTTTTGAATTACCATCCAGAAAACAACTTGCTGCATTCTTGTTAGTTGTGCAGGAGGCTCCACTTCTGCTTTTCAAAGTTGTATGGATGTACAATTGCGCATCCATTTTCACTTGCGAGTGTAAATGTTGAGTTGGGGCCTTGGCCAAGAGCAGCAGCGTATTTGGATTTAAAGAGACAGGACTCCCTAAAACAGCTCATTCTGAAAGAAGCTCAAACAAGCTAAGAATCTCATTATCTAAGGATGAGTTTGTGCAAACATGTTTTGTATAGGCCATAGAACTCAAAGAAGCATATCCTGCGTGTTTTTCTTTACTTTGTCACCTTCCATAAGATAAACTTCACACCAGAGAAGTTTCCTCCTCCTGTTGTCTTCATCTTTTGTTATTACGCCGGCTTGTTTTATTTTCAGAAGCCACTTTGCTCCTCTCATATAGCCGGATATGAGTCTGTGTTTGAACAGCAACCTATGTTACTGCATTTTATTGCATTTTATCTTGACAGCTCAGTCCTCACATGTTTTCCAGAGGCCCTCCAAAATAATATTTGTTGTTTGCCGGTTTCATAACGTGGTGACAGGCAGCGACATAAGCCAGCTTCTCAGAGGAATTTGACAGCCACTTTATTCCACTGGAAAACGACATCCTGGCACACTCACAGCATTCAGCTGGGTTTTGTTTTACTTCTTTCAAAGTTTTTATACATTAGATGATGAGCTGAGGTACTTCACATGTTTCTATTAACATATTAACAGATCTTATTAATGATAACTTTATTTTTAATCTTAAAATGTAATACAGAGAGCAGAAAATATTGTCGGTTTAAGATTTAATCTTAACATACTGGCACAATGGCAACAGAAAACACAGGCAACTTGTGTTTATTTACTGTATTTCTTATTGGTTTATGACCTTTAAAGGATTTCTACATCCCATAAATTCAGTAGCATGCCTGCTGTGTGGTTAAAGTAGCACGGGACATTAACATTATGAGTTTATTATGTTTGGAAATGTTACATTCCCAATTATTCAGTTCATGTTTTTCTGAAGTTCCAGTTCAAATCAATGGCATCTCCAGGCACCAGTTCCAGTTGCTATAGCAGTCCAACTCATAAATTACTCAATAATAGGAATGTTTTTGAAAAGCTGAATATAATTAGAGATGTGTTATACAGATCAGAGGAGACCAAACGTTTTCCAAAAGAGGTCACATCTGTCAGGCTAAAATAAGTTGTGGGTCACCAAATATCTATTTTGTTATGAAAAATGTAAAAATAAAAAAGAAATCTACTGTAAAAACAAACTAAATTCATTATATTTTAATAAAATCTAATGACCTGATTTCTATATGGAAAGAATCTGAAATTTGTGTTTCTGGTGCTACGTTTTATTAAATGAAAATGAGAGCAAAAAATGAGGTTAACTTGAATAGTTTGTTGTTCCTAAAGTTTTCCATTTGAACACTATTTTAATTTGTCCACATTATTCTTTTTCCTTTAATTTGCTGTAATGGTATTACCATGAAGAGTCTGGTGAAATATATCTGTGCTTTTCTTAAATTGAGGACAAGGGCCAGACAGAATCATTTGAACGGCTGTAAATGGCCCCCAGGCCACACTTTGGACATCCCTCCCTACCATAAATTAATTACACAAAGATTGTTTTCAAGCCTTTATTTCTGCTAATAATGAAGATTTTTTTCCTCACAGCTAATAAAAACACAACTTTTAAGATTGACATAATACATAAATCTTGACTTAATGAATATAATTATAAGACACTTTTAATCTGACTTAAGCATCTAAACAGAAAATATGTTATTTGTGCAATTCTAGCTGGCTAAAAATTGAGGAAACCCAGAATGTTAAATAAAGCTGTTGACTTTGAAGCAGTTGTCTTTCCTAGCAGCCATATTACAGCAATAAACCCAGCTGACTAACCGTGCTGGCACTGGTTGCTAGGTAACGGGTGGAACTCCGCTGAAGTTGCTAAGTAACAGGCTGGGGTCACTAGGTGAATGTTTGTAACTGTCGCAGATTGTTTCACTTAAAACAGGGGAAACATTTTATGACTGAAATAATCTGCCAATGTAACTAGAAATTAGACCAGAATAACTTGGTAAATTAAACCATATTGAGCATCTTTTCACGTTGATTGTTTTTGTGATTTTGTGGTGTTGATTTAGGAATATTTGTAAGAAATCTACAGCTGCACATGTAATCCTAGCAACCATTTATATTAAATTAACTTGTTAGTGCAATTAAACCATTTACTTTCAGAAGGAGAAACCCATCAAAACTCAGGAGCTGAAATGTTTCACGTCAACACTGCATTTCGTATGCATGTCGTGTGTTGTCGCTGTGATGAAAAAAATGCTAATGCTAACCCGGTTGAAACTCCAACTCCTGTGGAGTTTGTGGCTACATTTTAGCAGGATTCCCGTCAGCCTGCCCACTGATAACTGCCTCCGACTTTTTTATCTTCCAGAAGTTTCAGGCAGCTTTGAGCCGACAACATCCATCACATATATCGTAAAGGAGCCATATGAGGCGAGCAAGAACAGCAGCTCTCTGCACTCATCCATCTACTCGGATATCACACTGAGAGGAGAAGACGTCTCCCTGAGCTTTAGGACCAGTCAAAGCCCCGCGCCGCTGCTCTATGTCAGCTCTTTTTACAGGCAATACTTGATCCTGCTCATCAATAAACATGGTGAGGACTTTTGTCAAAGATTTTCAGTTCTTATAACTTATAGCCCTTTTGTACGTTCAGCTACTTTTCTCTGTTATATGGATTTGCTCTGTCTAAAGCCATTTCAACACGCATACATCAGTTCAGAAAGGTTTAAGAAATGTTTGGAGGAATATTCAAATATTAGCAGCAATCACTCAAACTTTCCTTTGGTTTATTCTTTTCACACATGAAAAGTATTTTCTGTATTTTCTGAAAGAACAGCAGTTGTTACAATCTGGAAGCACAGCAGCTTCTCTTATTGATGCATTTATGTAAAGGATGGTGGGATTTTTACAGAAGATTAGGGCCAGTGAAAAAAAAACTTTTTTTTTTCCTCAAAATATTGGCTTTTATTTCAGAGGTCTAAAGTCAGAATTTTGAGGGGAAAAAACTCCGAATTTTCTGAAAAAAGTCAGTATTCTTATATTAAAGTCTGAATTATGACATTCACTTCATAAATTTGAGGGAAAAAAGTCAGAATTTTGAGATAAGCCTCAGAATTCTGATATTAAAGTCAGAATTTTGAGATAAGCCTCAGAATTCTGATATTAAAGTCAGAATTTTGAGATAAGCCTCAGAATTCTGATATTAAAGTCAGAATTTTGAGATTCAATCAAAATGTTTCTGAGAAAAGAAGTCAGAAATTTAAGGTGTTTTGAGTTAATGAGTTGATTACTTGGTGACACCGAGAGTTTTCATATTTAACTTATTCACAATATTAAAATTTTACGAGACACTGAATTTAAGATTTTCTTAATTTCAGGTTTTTCTGAGAAAAATGAAAGAATTCTGGAAAAAAAAATTCTGAGGAAAAAAAAAGTCAGAATTTTGACATTAAAGGTAAACTCATGAATCTTATCAGGTGTTTTGAGTTAAATAGTTGATTAGCTGGTGACACCATGAGTTTCCATATTTTATTTGTTCTCAATTTTCAAATTTTCCAAGACCCAAAATTTAAGGTTTTCTTAATCTTCACTCCATAATCTTCACAATTACAGCAGACATATACTTTAAATACTTCACTCTGTGTTTAATGAAAGTATGAGTTTGACATTTTGACCAAAATATTGAACTTTTTCCTGAATATTAAACTTATTTTAGATGTGCCTGTGTAGTTATAGTTCCTTTTTCAGGATAGAAAAGGTAGATTTGCTTGTTGTAATTTTTATTTTGTGCGTTTACATTTAAGTCTCCATCGACCTTTTTTGTTTGTTTGCTTGTTTGTTTGTTTTTTTGTAGACGAGTTGGAAGTGAGGTACAAGTTGCACAGCAACAGAGACGAGGAAGTGTTGAGCAGCCGAGTCATGAACTTAGCTGATGGCCGTCTGCACACTGTGACCATCAGGCGGCAGGCAGACACTGTGGCAATGCAGGTAAAGACACCCACACACACGCCCGCTCACACACACACACACACACACACACACACACACACCTTCCCATCTACCTGACAGGCCAGAGCTGTTTTTAGATTCGTTGACAAGCCAAGCTGTTGTCGGTAGCGACGGGCATGACAAAGATTCCCTTTAATATTTCAAAATGTATTTATATTTATATCCAATTTCAAACTAATCAATTTACAGGTTGACTTCATGCAGAAGAAGTGTTGTGTTTAAGTCATTTTATTTGATGAATGTGTGTTTACTTCATGTCCTAATTTAATGCAAACAGAAAATTAGAGGTACAAAATAAAATAATGTTAATAATTAATTCATTTAGCTATTATTTTGATTGATTGCAGAATGTGCTACAAATGCACGGATCCAATATTAATATCTGTTGTTGGCCCCGTATTAGAAATCTAGATTGGGTATCAGTGGCAATGTGGGGCAATTAATCAATTAATCACATGATATATTAAAATGAGTTCAATAATTTCCATTCTAATGATCTGATATTTTTTGAAGTGCAGTTTTGTTTCCATTTTATTTATTTTTTTGGTTGGTTTTGTTTATAATTAAAATATCCTCCAGTGTTTAGAGTTCTGTACAAAATCAAAGTTTAGCTTTATGAGGGCAAACTTGCAATATTATCCCATTATCAATATGTTACATGAAAATGGTCTCAAAACAACGATATTATCATTTATCGCAATAATTACAGAAACAATTTATAGTAAAATTTATTTTGATAGACCTATTTGCACTGCATTGTGTTTGCAAATATTAAAATCTTAATGAAATCCATTAAAGTGTCTTGTTGTTACGTGACAAACTAAAAAAACAAAAATAAGATAAAGTCGTATGAAAACTTTTACAAAGTGCTTTAATTACTTTCCTCATTTAATCCTTCTTAATGGATAATAAAGGATCCTTTCTGAGCAGATTGTTATTGCTTTTAGATTTTGTTTCTAATCAATAATCTTTCAGATCGATCAGAATGCCAGAGAGGAATTCAACGTGACGGCTGACCGGGAGTTTAACGTTAAATCGATCATTCTGGGGAGAGTTCCAGGTAAATAAAGTTTTTTATCCAGCTCAACACCAAGCAGTAAAACGTTTTCAGGGTTTCAGATGTTTTCTGTTTGTGACAAACTGAAACACCAGGAAATGTTCAGAGGATTGGAGTCAACAGAAAATAAATCAGTAAATCTCAGCTCAAAGTGAACTGTTCAGTTTCACTTTCAGCTTCATTTCTGCCAAAGTGACTGACCTGATTCTGCTCAACGATCAGCCACTGATCAGTGACTGATCGTTAAGCAGAATCATCTGAAACTGTCCAAAAAAACTAACCTGAAGGCCAAAGGGGAAAAGGTGCCGCTCAGAAGTCTGACTTCATTCTTCTAAGACCAAAAGTCAGGATTCAGAGAAAAAGTCTAAATTCTGATAAGAAAAAAAAAAGTCAGAATGAGATTAAAATCAAAATTCTGGGGAGAAAATTTTAAATTTGGAGATAAAGTACAAATTAAAAGAAGTCTGAAGGCAGCAGATGTTGCTCAGCTGGACAAGCCCAGACCATGATGCCACCGCTACCAACCCAGAACATGTCACGGTGTGATGACCCTGACCCCCATTACGATCTGGCTTCTTTCTGTCCCAGAGAATAACTGAAAGTAAAATGTTTGCAATTTGAAAATCTCGATGATTTCTGCATTCAGTGGGAGGAGCGGCACCGTCTGGCAGGAAGAGGAAGATAAAGACTTCCTGGACGGTCTCTTCCATCAGGTCAGACTGGGTTTAGATCAGGGGTCTCAATCTCCAGTCCTTGAGGGCCGCAGTCCTGCAACTTTTAGATGTGCCTCTGCTGCACCACACCTGAACAGAATAATTAGGTCATTAAGGCTCTGGAGAACTGATCTACACCAGGAGGAGGTAATTAAGCCATTTCATTCCAGTGTTTTGTACCTGTGGCACATCTAAAAACTGTAGGTCTGCGGCCCTCGAGGACTGGAGTTTGAGACCCCTGGTTTAGATGGAGCTTGGATCGTTCCTGTGTGTGCCGCAGAAATCCTTCCTCTGGGCCCGCGCTCCGGAGACCAGGAAGGAGGTCCAGGTCCTAACCCGGACCCCGCTACCGTCCGTCCATCCATTTTCTTCCAGCCTCGTCCTACTGGGGTCAGAAGGGGTGCTGCTGCCTCTCCAGCTGTCAACGGGCAAGAGGCGGGGTCACCCTGGACGGGTCGCCGGTCCGTCGCAGGACCCCGCTACTTATGTTGGCAAAATAAAGACCTAGAAGAGAAAGGGTTTGTTTAAATGAGCAGAAAGCTTTGATGGAGTTAAGACCCAACGTGAGCAGCTCGGCTCGGTCCGTGACTCAACGTTTAAATAATCGTTTCAAACTGGTCATAATCTGATGCTGATGTGTCAAACCATCAAGTATTTTTTGGTTGTATAAGTTCACAAAACAATCAGCTTTCCTCATTTCAACGCAGCTTCGTGCTTCAAATGACGACTCTGTTCTTGTGACTGAAACAAACCAAAGAAGTTAGTCTGGCTTTACTGGGAATGCTAGATGTTATCCCCTGTTCATCTCTTCCGATAAGCTAAAATATTAGCAACATTGTTGTAAGTTTTACACAAAAACATAAAAAAGTTATCAACCTTTTTGAGAAGGAAAAAGCAGCTGGAAAGTGAGCGACGTTTAAATTCTTAAACAGTTTTGAATTTGGAGGAGCGATTCCTCTCAGCTTCAATAAGAACTTCTGTATTTGACCGTAAAACTCAGCCGATCCTGTTGATCCGACGTGGTTCTGCTCAATAAAAGCTGTTTTATGGCCCACATGGCGGCGCAGTAATAAAGTCCACTTTTAGACTTTTACAACTTGGATTCTGAGCAGAACTTGTAAAAGGAGCAGAAGTTTTCAGGCATCATATCACGACCACGGCTGCTGCTTCATCACTTCCACGTGTGGTTCCAACTCGGCCCGGTGCTGACGGTGAGCGCCGGACCGGGTCAGAACCTGCTTCAAGGAGAGTTCTTGGACTGGACCGGGTCCTGTTTATATCATTTCTCCGTCTTTTTGGTTCCACTGGAGAACCCAGCCAGACTGTTTGCCATGGACCTTACCAAGCTCCGCCCACAACGACCCACGTGACCGCAAGTCTCACAAACAAAGCCTGGCGGCGCGTTGTTTCTACGTAAACATGACTGATTACTGCATCATTTCTAGCGGATTTTCACAATATGTCAGCTGCTACATGGACAGAGGAACTAACAAGTTCATGTCAACTTTTTGAGACCAAGATCTACTTTTTCTCTCACCAGCCAGCTGAAATCTACCTCATGACATGAAGACATAAAAATTGTAAATTAAACTCTATTGACTTATTTTATAATCCTTCAGTTATAGCAGAAATATTAAAGTGATAGAAAACCTAATGCAGTTTCTTCCTCAGTGAGACTCTGTCACTGGGAGCAGGTTACTGGTTTCTCAGTCACAAGCTGGTTGCAAACCTGAGGCCAGCAGGTGTCAGTCAGTTATGGTAGATCTGAACTTTGACCTCAATATGAGAAGCTACAGACTGATAGGAGGAACCAAAGAGCTCTGTAAAGGTAAAGGCAAATCTTCTGAAGTTGGGATATAATTCATTTAATTTCACATAATTATCGCGGTAGAAGCCATTTGTTTGTTAACATTTTATGAAATATATTTGTTCTGTTTGATGTTTGTTGTGAATGACGTAAACTCACAAACGAACGAGGTAATTAGTCCAACGTTTAGAAACTACAGCGGCTGTAATGAGCCACAGCAAAGGGAAACAAAGGTAAAATAACCCGAACAGGTGATCAACTCAAAACCACTCCTACCTTTTTACTCTCTCTCTCTCTCTGTAGTTTAAGCACACCTGTTACCGTGGCAACCACCTGCGCCCCCAAGACGAGCAAAGATTACGTTAAAAACATAACATTCAGTCCGTTACGATATCAAGTTTCCAGGCTTGATATTTATTTCTCGATTATTAATCAGCGCTTCCCTGAACACAGCGATGGTTGATTGACTAGCTGTACTTGGTGCTAACGTGGCTAACACCAGTAACAGTTTAGTCCAAAGCCTTTTCTGCTAAAATAAAATCTTTAGTGTATGTCAGATACAGACACATTGCATATTGATCTGTTTAGCTAACGTCAGACTGTGTAGCAGACAGGCTTCAAGGTGTAGAAGTTGTATCAGTTCTGCCATTATGCTGTACTTAGCTAACGGGAAGCTAAGTGTGTTTGTGAGACGGCCACGCACGTGACCAGTAGAATGGGCATCAGCCAATGAAAAGCGGCCCTGTGGTAAGGTCCATTGAGTGACACGAAGAGTAGCTCCACAGCAAGCCCACTCCTGATTGGCTGACCAGTCCGCTGCAGACAGCTGGCCCAATCAGAACCTTGGGAATTTGCTGAGCGAGTCTAGAAGGGAGACCGGATGAAAGATTCTCAGACATTTTGTTCCTGAGCTCAGCAAGAAACCCAATTCAGCAGAACCAGAGAGGGAACCGCCAGACATGGACGGTTCTGACCCGAGCAGCACGAGCCAAAACCCGAGCTGGGACCACAGCAACACCTGAGGACCAGATCCTGCTGGTTCTGGTCCAGAAAGCAGATGGACCTCAGTACCATCAGCATCTGACTCTCCAGTTCAGTTCTGGACGAATCTTTGAGCTGCAGCTTGATGGAGTCTGGATGAGGGAGAGACTGATTGATCAGTGATTATCAGCATAACTGATTGATCAGTGATTATCAGCATAACTGATTGATCAGTGATTATCAGCATAACTGATTATAGCTTATTATTGTCACCAAAGGAAAAATGCAAACATGAAACTGACTGAAAACAGCAGAAGAGAAACTGGATGTTTATCAGGACAGGTGGAGACAGAGATCAGAACAGAGGAGGCAAAGTTAGAGAAAATATAGTAAACAGCAACACAACCTCACACACACACACACACACACACACACACACCCACACACACACCCACAGACATTAATCTGGTGTTTCCTGGCAGCTCAAAGGCTTGGCAACAATAAAGTGATTAAACACAGAAAAGCACCATGTTCCCACTGATTTAATGAGTTTGTGGCAAAGTGTGTGTGTGTGTGTGTGTGTGTGTGTGTGTGTGTGTGTGCGTTGGTATATGTGATTTAGCAGGACATTTTGTCAGAATACACACAACACTAGAAGGACATTTTGAATTAACAGGACAGGAGCGGTGTCCTGCTAATTCTGACAAAAATCTAAAAACGTAGAAAGGTTTCTATTGGTCCATAAACCCCAAAAATGCAAACAAAAAAGAGATGTCCGCTTAATACACATAAACCTGATTTTGTGTATAATCTGTGTATCACCACAGTGCCCCCTGTGGCAGGTTTGTGTAATAGCAATACCTCATAAATATTCACACAAGGTCTTATTCTGATTGGTTGTCTGCCGGAAGGTCCTGCTAATGATTACACTGTCCTTCTAATTCATGTGTCGCTATTTACACTGGGGATGAGTTGGCAATATGATTACTTTGTGCTATAAGAGTGAATATTTTATAAAGGTCAGGATCTGTTCCTTAGCTGTGTTTATTTTTAGTTTCTGTCTCTCTGAGTCTCCGTGTTGTCCTGTCTCCCCTTGATTGTTCCCAGGTGTTTCTTGTCTCCTTGATTACCCTCTGTGTATTTAACCCCACCTATGTTCTTTGTTCCTCGTCGGGTCTTTGTCGTGTTTGTCCAGTACCTGTTGTCACTATCTGCGAGCTTCTGCATCTGCTCCTTTGTGCTGCCTGGACTTTGTATGTTTTTGGACTTCTGGACTTCTTTCATTATTAAACCATCTTATTCATCTTACCCTGGGTCTGCTGCCTCTGCCTCACCACCCAAATCATGACAAACCCAACCTTTTGTCCAACCTTGGAATGTATGTGGCACCTAAAAATATACAGAAATTAATATATATTTTGATCAAATATTGTTTATTTAAAACATTATGGTTAATAAATGTGTGAAATAAGTGCATGGATTAAAAGAAATATGAACCATAAGACAGCCATTTTTTCACCAAACTATTTTTGCACTCCACTAATAACATTTAGTTGATTCTGGTCTGCTCTGCATCCCCAAAACCAAGCATTTTGAAGCAGAATTTATGTCTAGACTTTGACTTTGCCATTCTAACACATAAATATGTTTTGATTTAAACCATTCCATTGTAGATCTGGCTTTATGTTTAGGGTCATTGTCCTGCTGGAAGGTGAACCTCCACCACAGCCTCAAGTCTTTTGCAGACTCCAGCAGGTTTTCTTCCAAGATTGCCCTGTATTTGGCTCAATCCATCTTACAATCTTTCCTGTCCCTGAAGAAAAGAAGCACCCCCAGAGCATGATGCTGCCACCACCATGTTTGTTAGTGGGGAAGGTGTGTTCAGAGTGATGTACAGTGTCCGTTCTCCGCCACAAATAGTGCTTCGTATTTTTGCCAAAAAGTTCAATTTTGGTCTTCTTATCATTTTTGCTGTATCGCAACATGGCTTCTGGCGAACTGCAAATGGGACTTCTTATGGTTTTCTTTATATAATGGCTTTTTTATTGCCACTCTTCCAGAAAACCACATTTGTGCAGTGCATGACTAATAGTTGTACTGTGAACAGATTCCCCCATCTGAGGTGTGGATATCTCTGCATTTGGTCCAGAGCCACCATGGACCTCTTGGTTGCATCTCTGATCAGTGCTCTTCTTATTCAGCCTGTACGTTTAGGTGGATGGCCTTGTCTTGGTAGGTTCACAGCTGTGCCATGCTCTTTCCATTTCCAGATTATTTGTGGAACAGTACTCTGTTCCACAATTTCAAAGCTTGGAAAACATGTTTATAGCCTAAGCCTGCTTTAAGCTTCTCCACAACTTTATCCCTGACCTGTCCGGTGTGTTCCTTGGACTTGATGATGCTGTTTGCTCTCAAATATTCTCTTAACCAACCTTTGAGGCAGTCATAGAGGAGTTGAATTTTTACTAAGATGAGATTACACACAGGTGGACTCTATTTAGTCATTAGTAGTCATCAGGCAACTTCTGAAGGCAATTGGTTGCACTTAGGGAAAGGGGGCTGAACACTTTTGCACACTGCACTTTTCAGCTTTCATTTGTAAAAAATGTTTTGATATCATGTATAGTTTTGTCTCTACTTCACAAATGTATACCACTTTGTGTTTGTCTTTCCCATAGAATTCTGTAAAATATGTTTGCGGTTGTAATGTGACAAAATAGAAAGGTTCAAGGGCTATGGACACTTATGCAAGCCAACTGTACCTACAATAAGTAAGGCAAGTCCAATGAGAGAAACAAGGTCCAGACACTCAACAGCTATGCATTCACAGTTATCATATAGCCTGCTGGGATGATAAGATGGAAAAGGGAGGAAATTCAGTCCACTGATATAAGAATACAAAAGCTGCTGATGATGCATGGAAAATTGTGCTGCTCAGGTTGTGTAGCACATTGGAGTAGTTCTGTCTTTCATTGATAATTTTACTTTTAAACTTTCATTCCTGCCTTTCTGACGGAAAAATAGCTTTTGTTTGGACAGTTCCTTCTTGTTTTGGATACTGTGTATTTGGACTGATTTTTGGAAATATTTTTCATACTTTGCTATTTGTTATGATGCACAACCATAACAACAGGGTGTTTTACAACAAAGAGTAAACAATACTACCAATGGACAGAAAGACTTAGACTGAAACACAGCACAGAGGTAGTATTCATGGTTGGCACATAAGCAGGTGCCTAGCACCAGAGCAATAGCGGCCCTCTATAATACCAAGCAAGATCTTGGGTGCATGGTATGCAGAGTCCCCTGAGACAATCTAGTATCTAAATCCAGGATGTAAGATGGTAGCATGAAAAGAATACATGGAATGCCACAACCAAGTACCCGGAATAGTGTAAAGAAACATCTGAAGGGAATGTAACCTTGAACACACCTCGATAAAATCGGAAATGCCCAATATGGTGGTAGAAAATGAACAAACTCAGATCGTGTGGGACTTCCAGATACAGAAAGACAAATGGGAAAAGTAAACCAACTGGACATGGTGATCACTGAGCAGCAGAGCAAAGCAGTTGTAATGATAAAGCTATCCCAAATTATCAGAAGGAACAGAAAACAACTAGAGAAATACCAAAGGCTCATAAAAAGCATCATCCTCCCGGAACCTGAGAAAATTTTTTCCATATAAGTGGATGACTTATTTTGGGCTGTCTAGTCCACAATACTAAATTTTGCTCTACATGGGGTCTGGTGTCCACATGTTAGGTCATTATTTATGACTTAGTGGTGGTGGAAAATTATAACACATTACAGGCTAGACCCAAGATGTTCAGTGTTTATTGTCGTGGTGTAAGTTTACAAAAGTTAGCAACTGTAGAGATTTACCATGGTGCTAAACATGGTGATTTAAAATGAATAAATATTTTTCTGAAAAAAAAAATGATGTCCACATATCATGTAGAAAGATAATTCTTTGTTTTGGAATCATTAGGTCCCAATCAGCCCAAATATCGAAGACGAATTAATAATGCATGCCATGCATGATAGGAGGTTAAAAGAGTGAGGAAGGTGATGGCAACAGTAGTGCCTGTGGTCACTGAAACCCTCAGGGTGATAACCCCTAAACTGGAAGAGTGGCTCAAACAAATACCTAGAAATAAATCGGAACGCTTGATGCAGAGAAGCACACCCTTGGGAACTGCTAATATACCGTGAAGATCACTCAGACTCCAAGGCCTGTGGTACGAGGACCCAAGCTTTTTTTAATTTAATTTCCCTTTTAGGATCAATAAAGTATTTTTGAATTTGAAAGAAGGGATAACTATTCATGGAGTAATACAGAATTACAAATATAAAAATAAAAAGCATTTATTTAAATAATATTTAAAGTGCCAAAAATATGATTACTTATGTTACTGTTGGCACAAAACTTTAAAATTGATATTTTAGTCATTATCTCAATGTTGCTACTCTGCCTACATGCAGATTAGGTAGTCTAATTTGTCTGTAGGCAGGTACAACAGACAACCTTTTTCTGCTGGTGTTGTGTCTGTCATTAGACAACAGTTTTTGTTTTATGATATAAACTGAACCTGCACTGCTGCTGAAATGTGCTATACAAGTAAACTTGATTAATTGATTGAACAGAAATGATTAAAAGAAGTGACTTTCCTTTTAAATGATGAAACATTGCTGGTGGGAGATACCATCTGACTGCTGCCTCCTAATTAAATAAAAATGTATGATAAACTATTTAACTTTGAAATATTGAAGGAAAGTTACAAAATATTACTCAAATAAATTAATTTTCTTGTTCCTGAAAAAAAAATCAAACCTTGTATGCTTCCAAAACAAAATGGATTTCTCCTTTTGTTGTACCCCTCCTCCTCTATCAATGTGGTACAGTCCGTCAAGACCAGGTGCAAGCAATTAGTGCTAATAGAACTTCTTTTGCTTGGAGGAAGAGGTAAGACTCATACAGAATCTCTTACGATATGTAAGATAGATAGATAGCATTTATTGTCATTGAACAGAATTCAACGAAATTTCCATTGCATGTAACATTGTAATTCTGAAGAATGTTGTAGGTTACTTGATGTTTGGATACACCAAAGCATCTGATTTGCTGCAGTTTAGCTAGTTATTACCAACCATCTTAGTCAGCGTACCAGAGTTTAAAGGGAAGGTGACTCACTCCAGAATTAGACAAAACTGTATTTGGTCATTTCTGTGTATCAGTGAGTGATATTCTTTCACGGGCACAAATTATCTAGGTAATAATCATTAGTATTAAGATAATGTTTTAATATTTGAAGGTATTGAGAACCTGTCAATAGAAAGTCAATTATGTAATACTGTGTACTTCAATACAGCATTTTCTCATACAATAACATCAAATCATATTGTGTACAGCAGAGGTGTCAAACTCAAGTTCTTGAGGGCTTGTGTCCAGCAACTTTTAGATGTGTCTGTGATGCCACACAGCTGGATCAAATGGGGTGGTTATCAGCAGGCCATCAACTTGACTGCACTTAGAAGCTAATTCAGTCATTAATTCAGGTATTTTGGACCAGAGGAACATCTAAAGTTGCAGTACACTGGCCCTCGATGCCTGGAGTTTGACACCCCTGGTGTACAGTGTCACGTTGTTACTCAACAGCACATTACTCTGATCTTTGCAGGAGATGTCAGCAACAAGGTCTCAGAGAGCAAAAGAAATCCCAAACATGATGCCAGTTATTATTGATCCTTAGGTGAAGATAAAGAGGGATTTGATGTAAAATACATTAATTCATTTAAAGGTGAGTTGTGACTTTATTATGCACATGATTCCAGAGTTTATTGAAGGATTGCTTTTTTCTTTAATCTTGCGTTTGACATTTAAACTATTTTTATACCGCACATTATTAACATATATATATATATATATATATATATATATATATGTAAAGGAGGACTGAGTTTTGAAATTACAAGTACAAAAGAATGAGTGACATTTAGAAGCACCACTCAGTTGACAAACAAATGTTTATGTAATCACAGAAAGACATCAAATTAGATCAATTAAGTGATTTTGAAAAAATGTTAATCTCATTTGCTACTGTTTGAAAGATCTGCATTGTTTAAAGTTTATTCTACTTTACTCATTATGTTTACCTACAGGTCGGGGTGTGTTCAGTTGCCGGTGCTTTCAAAAAGGAGATTCTTATTGAGTACAGAGGGGAAGTCATAAGTAGAAAGGAACAAGAAAACCGATTGAAAATTTACCATGATGCACTCGAGGCTTTTATGTTTGATTTCAAGTTCAATGGACAACAGCTTTGGTATGTGACTGGTTTAAGGTTGTTTTTTATTTTATATTTAAACAAAGTGATGTAAACATTTTTCAGCTTCATCAGTAAAAGTAGTTTTAGTTGGTGGAGGAATATTCTTCCGACATGCAAACATGCAAAATCCTTTCCCTTGCATGGTATAATTATTCTTATTGCTTACTTAATATTTTAGTGTTGATGCTGCCAGAGAGGATGGATCATTGGGGAGGCTGGTAAATGATGAAGAGATGAACCCAAACAGCAAAATGAAAGTTACAAGGGTGGATGGAAGACCTCATCTCTGTTTATTTGCACTCAAAGATATTGGTCCAGGGGAAGAAATCACTTATAATTATGGTGATTCTGACTGGCCATGGAGAAGAAAGGTACTGATAAGAGTGAAAATTCTATCACAAGTCATTCTACTAGCATTGAAGACATTTTTGAAGGATATGTCATGTTGTAGTACAGAGTTTCATTATAGTTGAAAACAAGAAGTGATTAGCAGTGCCTAAATAAAACAGATTTTGGAGAAAGACTTAATCAGACCACTATTTCAACTTGGTTCAGTGCTATCCAAAATGCTAGAAACTGTCATATGTAAATTAATTTATTCTAACCTTATATTTATGAACATTTTATAGCAGGAGATATATTTGCAGAGTGTCAATACACAAAGGTTCTGGTTAACAATCAGCTGGACAGGTTCATTCAGTAGTAGGTTTAGAAGTATGGACTCATTCAGTGTACATCCCTTCATTTCAGATTTCCAAAGATGAACTGTGTCAGGCTGTTGACGTGGACGCATGCGGATCCTGTTCAACTAACCCTCCACAGGTAATTTTGGTCTGAAACGACCAACATATTTTCTAAAATAAAGTCATTGAAATGATATTTAGTACTCTTCAAACACACAGGACTAGTGTAATACTTCACATGTAAGCTGCATAAAACGGGAGGGACTGAGGTTTGAAATTACAAGTACAGAAGAATTGAAAGTTGCATTTAGAAGCGCCCATACACACAGGTCCTGTGTAATACTCAACATGTAAGGTACCAGAATAAGGAGGACTGTTTTCTACATTGGGAACAAACTCATATTCAGTGAGTGTTCTTTACATTTCAGATTTCCAAAGATGAAATGTGTCAGGCTGGTGATGTGGATGCATGCGGATCCTGTTCAACCAACCCTCCAGAGGTAATTTTGGTGTCCAACAACCAACTTATTTTCTAAAATTAAGTCATTGAAAGGATATTAAGTACTGTTCAAACACACAGGTGTTGTCTAGTATTTGATATGTAAGCTGCATAAAAAGGGAGGACTGAGGTTTGAAATTACAAGTACAAAAGAATGAATGTTACATGTAGAAGCGCCCATACACACAGGTCCTGTGTAATACTCAACATGTAAGGTACCAGAATAAGGAGGACTTAGTTTCGAAATTACAAGTACAAAAGACAGAAAGTTAAATGTAGAAGCGCCCATACACACAGGTCCTGTGTAATACTCAACATGTAATGTGCTGGAATAAGGAGGACTGTTTTCTACATTGGGAACAAACTCATATTCAGTGAGTGTTCTTTACATTTCAGATTTCCAAAGATGAAATGTGTCAGGCTGGTGATGTGGATGCATGCGGATCCTGTTCAACCAACCCTCCAGAGGTAATTTTGGTGTCCAACAACCAACTTATTTTCTAAAATTAAGTCATTGAAAGGATATTAAGTACTGTTCAAACACACAGGTGTTGTCTAGTATTTGATATGTAAGCTGCATAAAAAGGGAGGACTGAGGTTTGAAATTACAAGTACAAAAGAATGAATGTTACATGTAGAAACGCCCATACACACAGGTCCTGTGTAATACTCATCATGTAAGGTGCCAGAATAAGGAGGACTGAGGTTTGAAATTACAAGTACAGAAGAATGAAAGTGACATGTAGAAACGCCCATACACAGAGGTCCTGTGTAATACTCAACATGTAATGTGGCTGAATAAGGAGGACTGTTTTCTACATTGGGAACAAACTCACATTCAGCAAGTGTTCTTTACATTTCAGATTTCCATAGAAGAACCGTGCCAGGCTGGTCATGTGGATGCGTACAGATCCTGTTCAACCAACCCTCCAGAGGTAATTTTGGTCTCCAACAACCAACTTATTTTCTAAAATAAAGTCATTGAAACAATATTAAGTGCTGTGCAAACCCATAGGTCTTGTGTAATACTTGATATGTAAGTTGCCTAAAAAGGGAGGACAGAGGTTTGAAATTACAAGTACATAAGAATAAAAGTTACATGTGAAAACACCCATACACAGAGGTCCTGTGTAATACTCAACATGTAATGTGTTGGAATAGTGAGGACTGTTTTCTACATTGGGAACAAACTCACATTCAGTGAGTGTTCTTTACTTTTCAGATTTCCAAAGATGAGCTGTGTCAGGCTGGTGAGGTGGATGCATGCAGAACCTGTTCAACCAACCCTGCAGAGGTAATTTTGGTCTCCAACGACCAACTTATTTTCTAAAATAAAGTAATTGAAACGATATTAAGTGCTGTTCAAACACATAGGTCTTGTGTAATACTTGATATGTAAGCTGCCTAAAAAGGGAGGACAGAGGTTTGAAATTACAAGTACATAAGAATGAAAGTGACATGTAGAAACGCCCATACACACAGGTCCTGTGTAATACTCAAATGTAAGGTCCCGGAATAAGGAGGACTGTTTTCTACATTGGGAACAAACTCACAATTAGTGAGTGGTCTTTACATTTCAGATTTTCAAAAATGAACTATATCAGGCTGGTGACGTGGATGCATGCAGATCCTGTTTAACCAACCCTCCAGAGGTACTATTGGTCTCCAACGACCAACTTATTTTCTAAAATGAAGTCATTGAAATTATATTAACTACTGTTCAAACGCACAGGTCTTGTGTAATAGTCATCATGTAAGGTGGTGATATCAGGAGGACTGAGTTTTGAAATTGCAAGTACAAAAGAATGAAAGTTACATGTAGAAGTGCACAGACACACAGGTCCTGTGTAATATTCAACATGTAATGTGCTGGAATAGTGAGGACTGTTTTTCTACATTGGGAACAGACTTACTGTACATTAAGCGAGTGTTCTTTACTTTTCAGTTGATTAACCCCATAAAGGAGTGTTTTGGACTTCACAGTTTAAGGAACCTACCTACAACAAATAAATGCTCATCCAGACCATTATTTTTTTATATGTTCTTCTTTTCAGCACAAAGTAAACACAGAGATGGTAAGGGGAAAGAACTCAACAGAAAACTAAAACGGAAGGACATAGAGCCCCGCAGAAAAATGAACACAAATAAAAATTCTGGTAAATCACCACACCTACACAAATCAAGAAACACCAATCTACTTAAGCTCAAAAGCACAACTGAAGCATGGTCAAAAGTAATGATCCACACCACTGAAAGGCAATAGGGTGACCATTTTCTTCTTTATGCATAATATTTTGAGCAGACATGATTAAAATATGTCATCTGGCTTAAATTACCATGCACATACCATATAAAACTGTACCTTGTATTAAAATGATAAACTTTCACATAGTCAATGTTCAGATGCTAGAAATCTAATTTAGTGATGAGTAATGGGACTGTTTATACTACTTTCTCTATGCCAATCTTAATCTGAAATACATTCACATAGTTATATTTTTTCAAAGTAGCAAAGCACCACAAAACTGTAATAAGCAAAGTAATTTGAATATATCTTTAAATTTGGTTAATTTTAAGATATTCACCAAATTTAAGATGTTAAATTTGGTTAATCTCTGGTTTAAGGAAATCAGAGATATCAATCAATGGGCCTTTGCTGATGCTGCACCTGTACAGAAATGTATTTTGGTGGAATCAGTGAGATGGTCCTGAGTGGGATCTCTTTCACTGGAAAAAAGACTAGGAACCAGCATGAGAAGGAAGAACAAGTCTTTTGGCTTTGGATGGTTCTTCACCAGCTGCTGAGGCCTGTTTGTCAAACAAATGCAATTTTAGATTATGAAAAATATTTGTTTTTCCAGAATTCAGTCAAATAATCAGTCATACATACCAAGCAACCATACCAAGTGTTAACAGCAGTATAAGCTGTTTGGCATTTGCAGAAATTAATTTTAATCTGTGCAACCTACATGCTCATTTCTGTAGCTTGTCCCACTACTGTAAGTTCTTTATGAATGCTCATTTGAAAAGGGGAATAAACAGGCATTACATAATTTATAACAAAGAAAAATTAACAATTGTAGTTGGTTTTTAATAATGAATTATTTGTCTTTTTTTCTAGCATCTCTGGAAAGTGCTAGGAGAGCAAAAAAGCATCCATGGTCTCCCGTAGAGGTTGCTGTGGTCATGAGGCACTTTGGTGAACACATCAAGAAAGGACAACTGGCCACTATGATAGAATGCCAGCAATGCAAAAAGGCTGAGGATCCTGCTCTAGCTAGTTGTGATATCCAAAACATAAGAGATTTTGTGAGAAATCAGGGTGTAACATTGAAAGTACTTTCAATAAATTAATCCAGTATTTCTACTGATACTATGAGTAAGTTCATCTTGTTCACACAATTTGTTTTATCTTTTTGATTTAACAATAGACCTGTAATTCATTTAATTTTGGCATTCACAGATTTTTCTTTATGTTCACAAATAGAATTGTTGCTCTAGTTCTTAGAGCAGAAGGTGCTGTAAATGCAGTCCACTTTCTGTGTAGTTATATTCCATAATTCCATGTTTGGACTTAATACAAATACATTTCATGTTTGTGTATGCCGTGGTCCTGATAAATAAAGTTGGCCCTGACAATTACTGTTGGTGTCATGGGCGGAGCCAAGCACCTCATTATCGTTTGTCCTTTTAATACAGCATTGCGTCAGGTTCTTGTATTTTGAGTTCTGATGTGTGTATCTAAATTTTCAAGTGAGATCTATGTTGTGTAACTCAAACAAGATTTTTGACAACTTAGTAGGTCTTCCTAGCACAAGTGGAAAGGGGTGACTGTTTAGTGTTGCAAAAAACTGGTTTGAAAAAAGTGTCCCTCTAATCCACCAAAACCCGTAGGTGTGTGTGTGTGTGTGTGTGTGTGCATCAGGGTATTACCATCAGACAATACCACAGGACAAGATGAGACGTGTGAGAACCTTCCTGCACGCCGCCCTCTGACCTTCAGCCTGAGTGTTGAGGATGTTTTCACCATGGCTGCCTTGCAGCAGGAAGGTTTTGGGTTTGAATCCCTGCCTGGTCCTGCTGTCTCCTCTGGTTCCGACACCACCAGCAAAACTGGGTCTGAGTTTAGGACTTTGTGTAGGCCTTATGGTCTTTAGCCAAAAATAAAGAGAAATCCTCCAACACTAAAATCTGACGCCTCCATCTTGTTTCCATCTGGTGAAGAAGGAAGTTGATCTCAGTGTCTTCAGAGGTTTTTGTGTCGTTTCCTTCAGTGGTTCTTGGTGCAGCGCCCCCACAGGCCAGGAGGGGAACAGGTTGGTTTGACTTGGAGCAGAGAGAGAGAGAGAGAACCACAGGAAATCCACAAGATGGAGAGGTAGAGGTCAACGGCCTGAACTGATTCAGTCTGTAATAAAATCATCTATCTGACCACAAGGGGGTGATGTTCAATCAATCAATCAATCAGTCGATTGATTGATTGATTGATTGAAGGGGGTGATGTTCAGTAATTTCTAGTAAAATTTTTTTGATTCTAGGGTTTCCATGCAGATTTAGATAATCAGAAATGAATTATCTAATTTGGGGTTGAAAAGTATTGTTGCCTGGAAAATAGATTCTGGCCCTTTAAGAGCAGCTCCTGCAGGGTCCCTGAGGAGTGCCTTCCAATCATTAAGGCCCTTGTTCTGTTTGCTGCAGCTGAACTTTTCTAATTGCCCAAGTGACTGACCTGCTCCCTGCATGCTAACAGCCAGAGCTAGCACCCTGCTCCCCGCAGTGCTAACAGCCGGAGCTAGCAGCCTGCTCCCCGCAGTGCTAACAGCCGGAGCTAGCACCCTGCTCCCCGCAGTGCGTGCTGAGGAGCTTCATGTCATGGCGCTGCAGAAGGACAGCAGCACGTTGACTGGAGCAGCCAGAGCCACGTGTCTCTGGCCGCCGTAGCGTAGCGTGGTTCTGAAACACACTGGCCCGGCTCTGCTGTCCACTCTGGGTTTATCCCTTCTTAAGGTGGCGCTTTAGGTCAACCTGTGTTTTAGAAAATTCCTGCTCAATCCTGCTAAAGCTGCCAGATATCTTTAACAGCTACTACAGTAAATCTGCTTAGCATGCAGCAGGAACATTACGTTTGGAACAGTGACCACGAGGAGCGCTTTACTCCAAAACAACAACAGCGGCCAGGCGCCAGCGGCCAGCTGGCCTCTCCCTGATGCCCGCTCTAATCTGGCCGCCGCTGCTCCGTCGCTCGCTTCACAGCAGATTATCCCAAACGGAGACGAGTCACAGAACAACAAGGACGTTCAGGACGCTTCCTGCCGCAGACCAGAGCCCGTCCTCCAGGTCCTGCATGTCTTCACCTGGTCCAACTCACCTGGACCAGGTAAAGCATCATCAGCAGAACCTCAGCAGAACGCTGCTGAAGAAATGCATCTGGAAGCGAAGGACTGGAGCTGGACTCTGTGGTTCATAGCATGATGAACCAAAATGACAGCTTAAATGTAAGAATGGTCCTGGCCTGGAGTCAGGAGGTCTGAGGATCTGGAGGACGAAACAAGTTACAGGAAGAAGACGTGAGCCGGTTACAAGCGCATAACCTGACCTGGACTCTCATGTTAACCAAACTACAGAGCCGCCGAAGCAGCTGCTGCTGCAGCTAGCCATTTCTTTTTTTAAGGAGCTGCTGCCTCCAGGTTTTAAATCCTCATCCACATTTCAGGTGGAGGTTAGCTGCTGGAGACGGTGACCTGTTTGTCTAAATGTCCAGACCCTCCACATTTCTTCTTCTGTGGTAATTGTTCTGAGGAGGGTGGTGCGTACCTCTCATCATGACGTGCAGCGAGAGTCGGTCCTCCTGCACTAAACTAGTAATAAATTTATCAGCTTAAAGCACAGAAACGCAGAAAAACACTGAGAAGGACGGAAACCTTTTCACCTGCCATGATGTCCCAGACAGATTTCTTTCTTTCTCTTTAGCAGCAGATCCAGCTAAATGTCACCAACTCTGCTAATGAATCAGCTCCGATTCCACCAGCAGAGAAAAACAGAAACACTGCAGCTAGAAGCTGAATGTTATCTGTCCGCTACAACCAGAGCAATGAGAAAACCAAAGACAAACTGAGAATCAGTTGGATAACAAACTGATTTCTAAGTTCAGAGTGTAATGTTCATAACTCAACATGAATGAATCAGATAATAATTCGGTTTTACTGAAGCCATGTCTTCTCTGCTCCTCCTGAGGCAAAACTGAACCGATGATTCCTGAAAAAATACTGAAGCCAACCTCGGATAAGGCGAAGTCAGGAAGAGGGCAGCTGTTCCTGAAGCAAGGTGAGCAGATTAGCTCCTCAGACAGGTCATGACCTTTCTATCCACAGCACCACAGCAGCAGCGCGGCAGCAGAGTAAACACCACCGCTCCAGGAAAACCCACCCCCTTTGGGACAGGAAGTCCTGTCTTGGACGCCGATTAGCTGTTGAGTAACGCTGCACTTCCTGCCATCATGGAGCAAAGTGACCCTGAGACGACTTTAAGGACGGTCCTAAAACAGGGACACCTTTAACACCAGCCTTACTGAGCGCCCTCTAAAGCCCCATCAAGTCATTAGCGCTAAATGAGATGATGGTGAGGAAGAGGAGGAAGAGGATACCCTGTTAAGTCTCAGTGATTACAATGTCAGTGATGGATAACATGCATGGTTCCAAGGATCTCTACATAGAAAACGTAGTGATGCAAAAAGGAGATGTGCATTGTATGCGCTGCATCTGGGAGCCGCCTTGCGCGGGCGCCAACATGATGGCAGAATCTGGTCTTTTCTGAATGAAATGATGTGAATAACAGTGGCACTCGCATTCAGTTAGCGTGACCATCTCTACATATTTCCTGTTCTATATCATCAAATTTAATTGAAACAAACATTGTGGAGGATGGCGTCTCTGCACAGTTCAAAGGTTTTCAACATGTTTCAGGGTCATGTGACCATCCAGGAAGTCTTGTTGTTTCCGGCAGACATGCCAGTCATCAGCTCACCCTCCGTCAGATTCACACGTGAAATAATGAGGCTTAACCCTCCGCATGTTGTTTACTGCTGCTAACGGTTAAATGAGGCGCACACGGCCTGCCATTGTCCCGCTTCCTGTTTACTGAGGACATGCGATGTCCTGACAGCGTTTCAAACACATTGTGTCCATGCTGGAGGTCTCCGTGTCACGCCATCCTCTAATGAGAGGACGACTAGAGCAGCGGCACCTCCACTGCCACAAAGACCGCATTCTGCAGGATGTTGACTTTCTGCGGTGACCGATTGCTGACCGATGGCAGCGCTCACATGTTGGGCTGAATTATCTCCGAGTCCCGTTGAAGAAAACAGGTCAGAATGTTCGGTTTCTCTTCATGGGAGATGGACCCGTTTGTTCTGAGCTGCTGGTCCGTTTCAGGACTGCGTGTTGCCCACCAAGCTTCCCCAACAGCTTCTGATTGTTTCATAATGAAAACAAATACAGGAGGATTCGATGTCAGACCAGGAAACCTTTACCAACACAACTAGAGAAGAGAGTCCTGAACAAACTAACTTTGACCTCACAATGAAAGAACATGACAGACGATGATGTTCCAAAGATCATGATCAAGGTGTTCTCTGTAACTTCAGGCTCAGATCCAAACCTGGTTTTCCAACAACCTGAAATGTCCTGACGAGTTTCGCTGTTTCAGATACAACTCAGCCTTCAACATCAGCCGTCGGCCTGAACGCTCTGCTGCTCCTAGACGGGCCGTCTCCTGCTAGTTTGAGTCTCGCGTTATCTGAAGGTGTTTCTAGCATCTGTGGAGAAAAACTCAGCTCCTACTGGTGGTGGTGAACCCCAGGGGTCCATCCTGGGTCCTGTTGTGGTTTCACTGTGCTTGATGGTTCCTTTTGTTGATGAAACTGTGTGAGGGCGAGCCACACCGGGTCAGATCCACACCTCAGCATAAGTTGCTTTTCACTTTAGTTTGCTTTGCAGTTATTTAAGTATTCCTTATTATATTATTTTCTAACACCTTACAATGTTTATATGGAGTGCACACATGTTAACACTGCAAGGTCAAAATTCAGTTCTGTTGTATTGAGTTAGCTGGAGTTTGGCTCCTCCTCAAAGGGCCGAGGTTCCTGAAGTGCCGCTGATGGCCTCATCGATGAACCACATGCTTCATGCTGAGGGTGTTTGAGGATTTATTTCATTGGTTTGGGTTAGTTGTCAGGTGGCAGCCATTTTGTTTTCCCCTATTGTGTCAACATGGTTTAGCTAAGGCAGGATTTAAACGCCCTTATGTGTCATTTCAGGTGAGGTCAGTCTGTCTTTGAGTTTAGTCTTTTATTGGCATGTCCACCTCATTGTTATGTGAATTGTTGTTCATACTTTGGGGTAAATAAAAACCCACTTTTTTTAATTCAACCCCCGTGTTCTGCATTCTGTACTGTTTGGTCCCTGACAAACTAAATTAATCGTCCTTCTCATTGGAAGTGTCTGCCCACTGCTGGCTAGCCGCGGCTGCGTCGGTTCCTGCTGTAGCAGGATGTAGGTCAGAGCACCCAGCAGGGGGCAGCCTGGCCCAGGGCAGCTGAGGCTACTATGCAGTAGCTCAGTACCATCAGAAGGGAATGACTGAAGCTTTGGAGTCCTCTGGATTTGATGTGCTATACCAGTCCAATTAGCATTTAACATTTAGCATTATGTCTGGTAGGACAGGTGGGTGGATCCTCCTGCTGCGGTTCCCCTGACCTTCCCCTGACCTTCCCTGGTCCCAGCAGACTCCGTCAGTTGCCTCCATGTTTTACTGTGAAACGTTTAAAGGCCAGAGAGCCGATTATTTGAGCGAGTGTCTGGACCTGCGTGACCCGAGGAGCCGCGGCGTCTTCCAGCCAGATGTGCAGCTAAAGACTCTGGAACAAGCTGCCTCTTCGCACTTATTGCCCTTTTACTCACATTGCTTTTTATCTGCTTTATTTCCTTAATTTCATTGCTTTGTGTTCTTTCCTGCTTGATTTTGATGACCTTGTAAAGCGCTGTGGTTAACGTTGTGGTTTTGAAATGTGTCCTTTGTTCCAGAGCCGTTTGGTTCAGCTGAGAAAAATCTGCAGCAGATGAAGCCGTCGGAGTTGCAGGACATCTGGAAAACTTTGGTTCCTTTGGGTTCACATGGCTGCTGCTCTCTGGCCCGAGGAGCCGGGAGTAATCTGGACTGAAACGGGATTATTCTCCAGGCGGCTTCTTTCAGCCAGGAACCAGAAAGTCTGCTGGAAAGGTCAGAGGTTAAGCTGAACCTGCTGGGAAGGTCGATAGCTGATGAGATGTTCTCCTCTCTGGATACTGATGGACACCACATGGTTTGGAGATGACCTTTGACCCTTCCCTGGAGAGCCTCAGTTGTCCTAAAGCTCACCTAGATAAAATGGAAACTGTTGCTGGCGACGGCCAGGCCGCAGACCTGATGATGTCATGAAGCGGTCCGGCTCATTTTCCAGTAAACACCACCAGCTGCTCCCAGCTCCGGGTTTTCCCAGAATCCTGCTGGTTCTGGTTCTGGTCGGCCTGTGTGACACACTGACCTAAATCTGCAGCTCCTTTGTTCTCTGGAGCCGTTTTGTTCTGGCGCTCTGCAGGTGGTCACATGACCCCTGCCCGCTCCGGTTCCGGTCGGGCCCGTTTCATCACAGCAGCTTGTGGAGGCAGAGGACAAGACGGGAGCCACAGCGCGCTGCCATGGGCTGGCTCTGATCCAGACCCATCAGAACCTCTGTAGAACCTCCATCCAGCCCAGAGGACAGCCTGTTCTAATCAGAGAGGCTCAGCATGGAGCATCCATGAGGTGGTAGAGGTGGCATCATGCTGTGGGCCTGGATCCTCACCCCTTCTCTGATAATCCAGAAAAGTCCAGCAGGGATTTCAGAGCCTCTGCATTCAGGTACAGGTGCAACCGCACAACAAACGCACAGCAAACGCGCAGCAAAAACACAACAAACGCGCAAAAAACACGTAGCAAACGCATAACAAATGCGCAAAAAACAAGTAGTAAACACGCAACAAAAGCACAACAAAAGCACAGCAAACGCACAGCAAACGCATAACAAAGGCGCAAAAAACGCGCAGCAAAAGTGCAGCAAACGCACAGCAAACGCATAACAAAGGCGCAAAAAACGCGCAACAAAAGCACAGCAAACGCACAGCAAACGCATAACAAAGGCGCAAAAAACGCGCAACAAAAGTGCAGCAAACGCACAACAAACGCTCAACAAAAGCACAACAAACGCACAGCAAACATCCTGTCTCTGTCTCGGAGGTTAGACCTGGTTTTGGGGTCCAGAGCTGTAAATCTGTGCCTCCACTGTAACAGTTCCTGCTGAAGGACTGGGACAGATGTTTTCCATGTGAGGATGATTTAAGACACTTTCTGCGTTCAGTTACATCAGATCTCGTCCAGTTATCAGTGGGACAGATGTTTCCACTGATGGGAGAATTTTAATGGCTCTCTTTATGGCTTACAGACCGCGGCGGGTCGGAGCTGGCTGCGTTCGGATCTCTTGTTCTCTGCTTGTTTTTCCTTCTGGTTTTCCTCGTGTTTCTGCGCTGCCAGCTTGTTAATCTGCATCATGTGGACTCCGCTCAGATCTCTCTGAAAAAAGCAGCAGGAACATTTTGGACGCTGCTTCTTCCCTCTGAGCAGAACTTTAAACGCAAACTGAGCCGAGCAGAACATGAAGAACCTGATCAAAGAGCAAACAGCCTTTCAGCAAGAGTCTGATATCGCCTTCATGTTGGACATGTCCTACATGTTATGTCCAGCTTGGTTCCAAACAAATCTCATCTCATCAGTGACTCAGTTCATTTAAATTTTCCAGACACCTGAGTGAAGTTAGCCTAGACCTTCTTCAAATCAGACAAAATTGGTGTCAAACGTTTGAGCTGTTCTGACCTTTGATGACCTCTAGAAACACAAACCAGCACAAACATAGTCGAGTGAATTGACACCCATTTTGTTTGATTTGAAGAACTTGGGGGGGCTAGTTGACCTTTTGACCTATAACATTTCATGAATATCTTCAAAGCCAAAGCAGCACAAATGTTTGACACCAATTTTGTCTGATTTGAAGAAGGTGGGGGGCAACTTCACTCAGGTCCTCCAGACATTTTAGTTAGTGTGACTGCAGGCGCCTCGTTTTTACTCGCGAGTCTAACAAGACGGCAAACCCAAACTTTGCCGTCGTTTGGGTTCCTATTGGTATTTGCTGGTGGTGGTGAAGGAGTTCGCCCTGTAATCGGCGGGTTGCAATCTCCAGCAAGTCGCGTTGCACTTTTTTCCCCGTTATAATGTGAAGTTCAGGGACTGAACATGGCATTGTAAAATCCAAGCAATAACGTGACTTACTGATTCCGTGCGTCTGTTACCCGTCGCCTAGAGTACATTTACTAGAGTACATTTACTAGAGTACATTTTTGTCTGTGTATTTGTACTTTTACTTTCTCCACCACTGTTGTTCCCAATATAAATAAATTTGTGATTTATTGCACTTTTCTTTAATTTTTGTGTATTTTTAAGAGAAATATTTCAGTCTGTAGCATTAGAGTATTAACACAGCTTATGTAATGAAATAAAAATAATTTACTCTTAAAAGAAATTTCACTCTGTCTTTGAGGTCTGTAGCTGAGTTTACGTAATAAATATTTTTTTCTGGAAATATGGTAAAAAAAAATTTAGCTAACGTTTGAGAATGACTGATTTATCAAAGTTTATTGTCTTTACAATAAAATGTCAAAAAAATAACATTTCTTCATATCTTGAAACATTAAATGCTTTAATGTACATTAAATTATGGAATCATGTAAATATGTTCTTTAATAAAACACTGTAAAAGTGTGTCTGTTTATCAATGTCAATATAAAAATGATCAGAATCATTTCTATCAAATTAAAACATTGTGCTCTTTATTCAGAAATGCCCCAAAACAAAATAAATAATCCTATCAAAAGTTAGAAACTCTGATTTTAGTCATTTCTCTGATTACCAAATATATCAGTGTGTGAGAGAAAATGTGTCAATGACAGGAATTAACTTAAAATACTTTGTAGAACGGCACTTTGTGAAGTTCAGGTCCAGTTACTTGTGTTAGTTTACCGGAACATTCAACATGGCGGACGCTGTGAGGTATCGCAGCAACGGGCCGACCCGCTCCATCTGTCTATGCCTGGAGCTCAGGGAGATCAGCTGATCCAGAGGAGCAGCAGTGCATTCTGGGTAGGAGATCAGCTGGATAGACCTGGAAGACGGACCGGTGCCGAGGGTTCTGATGTCAGCATGCGAGTCCGGCAGAACCCAAACGGTTGGACATTCTCCATCAGGAGGCAGAACGACTGCCTTTCATCAGGCTGACCTTTGACCTCTGAGGCTGTGAAATGTTTCCTGGACAGTAATTAGATCAGAAGCTGCGTTAGGTCACGATGTTCCTCTGTGTCCTGGTGCGGATCAGGACCCGAGCGCAGCCGGTTCCAGGCGGCGGCGGCGGGGCCAAGAATCCAGTGTGCCGTTCTCAGAGGAACACAGAATGTGGCGCCGCCGGCTGTTTGTTTTGGTGGACATGCTTCCAGATTTCACAGAGGACACGACCCGATTCTCACCGCAGAGAGAGCGTTGATCTGAGAGGGGCCCCGAGGGGAGGCGGGCCCCGGCCCTCCCCCATTATGTCATTCCAGGACAGGCCTGGGCTTCTGTCCGTGACAGACTGATGCTCCATGTCTGTTGGCCAGATTAACCCTTCCACTTCCTGCTGACCTTCAGGGCGGCTCCCAGAACCGCCGACCGTCTGAACACAGGAACAGGTCCAACCTAACAGGATGTGTTTGCTGAGCTCAGTCACGTCCAGAAGCCGGTCTGCTGCACGCGCATCTGCTAACCTGGAACTTGACCGATGATCTCTGGAGTCTCGTCAGGATCCTACATTTTTATTCATCTCTTGTCTTCAATTGGAGAATAAAATATGTTGATTTTTTTAAATGTAAAAACTTGATTAAAAATGTTATTCAAATTAATTTCAGGGTCTTTAATTAATCACAATTAATCAAAACCTATATTGACAAAATCAGCAACATTTTTAATTAAAAAATCTTTTTGCTGCTAAATTATGGAATAAATATCCGCCAGATATTTATAGTTTTTAATCTTCAGCTTCTCCGTCAGATTGGAACAAAGTTCATCTTTCCAGAGTTTCTTTGATTCAACTTCTTTTGAAATGTGGATGCTATCGTTAGCATTAGCTGCTACGTGTTAGCATTGAGACACTATTTTAGGCTAGCATAGCTTCACTGATAGGCTAACTGCTTTTAGCTCAACTTGAACACAACAATAGTGAAGCTTCCATTGCTACCGTTAGCGATGTAGCTGTGCATCAGATTTACAGTCCTACCAGAAACACGTGAAAACAAAGGTTCCACCTTGAGACTTTAGTATGTGAAAAATAAAAGAAATTTCAAAACTTTAACGTTAAAATCTATGGAATTAGTTAATTGCAAGTAATGTGTAAAGGTTTTTAATTTTTATATTTTTGAGGGTTAAGATGTTTTTGAATCTGAAGTTCTGATTCTCCTTGAAAGCCAAGAGGTTTCAGGCTGATGACATTAAGATCAAGCTGTGCTCAGTGGCTCTGTGTGATGATGATGATGATGATGATGAAGAAGATGAAACAGGCCGTCCCGTTCTGACCGGCGCTCCTGGTGTCTCTGAGTCGAGCTGTTTTCCAGCAGCAGAACCAAACTGAATGAATCAGTTTGACCTGGAAACAAAAAACCACCAGCTGAGGAAGAGGAGGAGGAAGATCAGGCGGAACCTTTCAGGTTGGAAAGTAAAACTTCAGAAAAATCAAAATGATATTTCTTATGAGCTGCATAAGAAATCCTTTCCTCAACACTACATCCCAAAATAATCCAGCACAGATTATTCTACATTCCCTGGTTTCCCTTCTGGAGATCCGGTTCGTCCTCATCAGCGCCGCACCGCCGTCTATCTGAGCTGCGTTCAGAAACCTAACAGCTGCAGCGTGGCGCGGCTGCTAGCAAGAAGGTCCTGGGTTCAAATCCCCGCCATGCAGGAGTGTGTGTGTAGCGCAGCAGTGTGTGTCTTTACATCGACGTGTGATTCTCTCTCTCTGGTTCTGCGGGTGAAACAATCCCCAGTAAACACACAAACTCCATAAGGATGGATGTTTGTTGATGTCCGTGTCTCTCAAGAGGATCTCCATGGAAACCGCCGCAGTCTGGTCATCTGGTACTTCCTGTTTGTGGTCCCAGCGTCCTTCCTGTCAGCTTCAGGATCTAACCTGATCAGGCTGTGATCCGAGTTCTGGTCTGAACTGGACGTTTTCCATGACAGCTGCTGATATTTAAGCCTCCAGTTCAAACCAGTAAAACTTGAAACACCAGCAGGAAGTAACCAGCCCAGATAACGGCGCAGTCTGTCCCTCGACCAGGAGGAAACTTCTCTTCCTGTTTCAATAAAGTTATATCTGGGTGAACATCCTGTCTGCAGCTTGCTTCTTGAGTTTCTATCTCCCTCCATGATGCCGCAGGTCTTCCCCCGGCAGAATCCCTCCTTGGTTTGACCCAAATATCTCCGATCCTGTAATCCTGGAGTTATTCCTTGTCTCTGCTCCTTCTCATTACATCTTCCCAAGTCATGAAGCTGCTGCTCTCCCTTCATCATGTTGAGGAGACCATGCCGTCCTCTGGACTCTGCTTCGGTTTCGTCTGGATTCATGAAGCTGCAGCCTCTCATGATCAGGTGAAGGATGAAGCTCAGACTCTGTTTCCATGTTTCTCTTGTTTCTAAAAACTTCCAGTTTATTTTGAGGTCCAGCTGAGAAGTTTGGGGAGAATGTGGAGCTCATTCTAAAAGTTAGCGGCTCTTTGAGTTGAAAACCCTGTTTTCCTTTGGGGATTAAGACACGTTTAAGGTCGGGGTTAAACTCTGATCCTGCAGAGCTGTTTCCTTCCCTCAGACCTGGAGGCCCACAGCATGCCGGATCCACCGCAGGGACCGGGTCGGCTTCTCCTCTGGGAGTCGGCAGGTTGCGTGTAATCTGCTGCACATCCCACCCAGGCCGGGCTTTCTCCTGAGCTAAAGCTGATCTGGGACACGTGAGGACCGGACGGGATGCGTGTGAAACGCTGCTGGGATTAGGGGAAAAGGTTAGACCTGCTCTGGGAGGCGGCAGGTGATCGAGTCAGGCAGGGGAAGATGGGCGACGTTGTGCTGACTAGACGCCGACGGCAGCAGCAGGCCTGAAGGAAACGGTACAGGACTCCTTCCCTGATCCGGGCTGTTCTCAGACTCAGGTCTGTTTGTTTGACTGAAACCTGAGTCAGATGAACAAGCGGGAACAAATCATTGAGCCGTGAAGGTTCTCTCAAGTCAAAGATAAATAAACAGACAGAAAAACCTGTTTTGATGCCGAGGACATTCCGTTCCCAATCCTGAAGTCGATGCAGGATCACTGCAGTCGGGCTGTATCGGGTCCAATGAGGACACGTTTGGAAGGAAAAGACATTATTCCAGATTGGAGCTGTATTTTATCCTTTATATCATTTCCATTCCTTCTACTGCCTGCAGCCGATCCCAGCAGGTTGAGAAGGAGACGGATAGGAACGGCGTACAGTTCTCTCTCTGCATGGCAGAACTTCATCCTGCTGTGAACTTTGACCCATCAGGCGGTTCTGATTCCAGAACCAGCTGGTAGAACCTGCAGGACAGAGGTCGGTCCAGAGAGCCTTCATCTTCAGCCTCCCAGACATTCAGTCACATTTCACTGATGAATCAAAGTTTGCCTTGTGTAATTATTAATGATCGTTAGCAATTTATTATTGTTAACGAATATTTTAGTAATCGAGATTATTCTTATGATTAATCTGATATAAAAACAGATAAATAAAATATTAGTAAATCTAACATGACAGCAGAGTTACTATCGCATATCAACATCAGTCCAATTTTTCATATTTGAGCTTTCCTAGCAATAACTTTTGTGTAGTTTAGAAAATTAACCTGTAACATTAACAGCTCACTTTCAAAGTTTATCTGTAGAAAAGTTATATAAGAATCTGAAATTATATTCAATTTAATAATAAAGAGGCAGACTCACAAATACGCTTGTAAAATAAGTCTCCCCTCCATCTCGCTCTGAACCAGCAGCTCCAGGAGGAGAAGAGCTGCCGACTCCAACCCACTGCTTACCGGGCCCCACAAACCCAGACATGATCATCGGTCCATGAAATCCTCGTTATGCTGCTAACACTTAGCTTTCCTCAGCAACAACGACTCAGGCGGAAGTGAGAGCGCTGCGCAATGCAAATAATGACCCGGGGGAACGCGGCACGCTAAATAATAAAACATAATTTAACGAAACTTCCAGGCAGATACATTTTCCTTGAAGAATTTTAATAATCAAGTAACTCAAATCAATCAAGGAATCGTTACAGCTCTACAATTCATTAACAGAATTGAATCAAAAAACAGTAGAATGGAGTCAAACCAGCCAAAATGAAAAGCAGATTAGGACTGAAGCGAACGGCGCCAACAGCAGGAGCTGCCCGCATGACCACAACAAGCACAGGTCACTGAAGCGGGAGCAGCAAAGAACAGCTAGCATGCTACCAGCTAGCATGCTACCAGCTAGCATGCTACGAGCTAGCATGCTACGAGCTAGCTGGTTAAATGCTGATCAATGAGCAATCATGATTCAGATCAACATACTGAAACATAACTTCAAGACTAACTGACTCATTAATAAAAAAGAGAAATCAGCAAAACAAACGATACAATGACGTCATCACTGAGCAAGGAAGAAGAGGAGCAGACAGGGTGATGAAGGCAGACCAGAACCAAAGCTCCAGAACCAGGAAACCTCAGCATGAGGCAAACGGAGAGAGATCGAAACCCGCCGGTCGGCTTTGGAGCCTGAACTTTGACACAGAATATAAGAACCGCTCTTCAGAATTGACATGGTATGGAATGATCTCAGCCACGGCTCGGTCTGACTGAGGGGATTCCAGCCATGTTCAGGTCCAACAGAACAGCACCGGACCTCTTCTATTGGACGGTACCGCTGCCGTGTCGGCACTCGGGCGAGTCTGGGAGAAGCTCAGGTTCTAACCGTCCAGCAGGGCCGGAGTCTCCATCGAGGTTCCGCTCCAAAGTCTCCCTGATCTCCATCTGCAGCATTCGCTGGGTGGTGATGCAGCTCTGAGGGCGCAATGAATGCTGGGAGACGCAGTCCGATCGGTCCGTCTGAGTAAAATGGCAACTCCTCTAGACCAGACGGACCGGTTCTCCCCTTAGAGATCCACCAGAACCCCTGCGACACTGAGGTCTAGTCCATGATTGGCTCCTTCCAGGCTGGACCTCTGTAAGGCTTTAGGTTACTTGACCTTTGGCTGCTGGAGGTCAAGCTGACCTCTGCTCCTCTCTTTTTTCTCCTTGCTGTTGTTTCTGTTTTCTGTCCATGGAAGCTGAACCTGGTCTGGTGTTCTGATTGGCTGGTACCGAGCCCGGTTCTGGTTCTGCTGGAGGTTTCTTCCTGTTCGAGGGGAGTTTTTCTGCTGCTGGGTTTCCTCAAACAGAAAATTAATTTGAATAATGAACTGAAATGATTTTTTGTTGTGAAATGTTGCAGTGTCAATAAAACTGGAGTGAATATTTGATCAGCTGTTCCAGGAGGACGGGGACAGAAACCAGCTGAGACTCTTCTTGTCCTCTGAAGCCAGGAGACGTTAGCGTGCTTTTATTTTGTCCGACTGCAGCCAGCAGAAACTTCCTGTTCCTCCCAGCTGCTGTCCAGCAGTAAGTGCGTCTCCGCTTTTGTCCCGTCTTGGGTCAGACGAGTTCAGCTCTCTGAACAAAGAGTCGTGTCAGATTTTCCGAGAGCTTTCAGCTGCTGCTCCTCTCAGCAGGTGCTGCCGGCCTTCACCTTTCATCCTCCTAATGTCGCTTTTCCTCGCTGCAGAGAAACGGAGCAGACTAACTGGAAGGTTCAGGAACGACGTGTTGAAGTTACAGCTGCTCCCTGTTAACGTGCCAGGTAGAGACCAAATGATGAAACCTGACATTTCTTCCTTTCACTTCTGAGAAACAAACATCTGCTGGGGAGAGAAATGGAAAAACGTTTCTAATGAAAGACAGAAAGCGGCAGAGAGGCTGTGAGGGGCAGGACAGCAGCTTCCAATCGTTCTCCATGAGACAGCCGAGTTTTCCTCAAGTCTGGACTACAAACTGCCAGCCTTGACGCAGGACGTCTTCGGGTCTTATGGGACAAACTGGAGCCTTTGGACACAATTCAGGCAGGACAGAATGAACGAAGCAGGGTTTCCCTCGGGGCAGCGCCAGCACCAGGCGACGCGTCGCTTTTATTAATATTACGTTAGCTTTTTATGTAACCATCATAGCAAAATGGGTTAGCCAGGGTTAGGGTCATGATTGGCCACCCAGCACCAGAGGAAACCTGCAAGCATCTATAAAATCGTCTCAGCCACGGCGAAGCACGGTGGTAGCCACATCATGATCCGGGGTTAATTCCTCGGGAACTGTCATCATCACAGTGAGTCGAAGCCAAAAGGAAATGATTCAACCACCAAGCAGGAAGCCACATGATGTCACGCGGTCATGTGACTGCTGGGAGACGGAGCTCAGATCATCTGGAAGTCCAGATTTAAAGATTCCCCCAGCGCCTCGTCTCTCTGCTCTTCTCCTCACAGGTACAGAAATCAAAACGCTTCATAAAGCTTTTCTTTCCAGAATATTTTCTAGTTTTAAACCCAGACGCCAAAAGCTCTGCTGAGGGACGCAGTGACACCTAGTGGAGCAAATGGCAACTAACAGGCGCTGAAGGCCAGGAGGGTTTGGATGTGAGGAAGAAGCTTCTGGACTTTGATCATTTTTTGTTGCTCAGACCTGCTGGGGGACAGATGGGGACAGGTGGGTCCCTCGGATGGGGCCCCTCAGAGCAGTGACTTCCTCCAGCCAATCAGCAGCTCTGTGTCTTCCTCTCTGCAGACCAGAGACGTGACCAATCAGCAGTGAGGCTGGTCAGATAGCAGTGTGTGTGTGTGTGTGTGTGTGTGTGTGTGTGTGTGTGTGTGTGTGTGTGTGTGTGCAGATTAAATGCAGCCTGTAGCCCCTCCCCCTGCAGCCTCTATATATTGAGCAGTGGAGCCGGCGGGCTGCACTCTCCTGCAGACAGTCAGAGAGAGAGGAGTGTGTTCAGCAGAGAGAGAGAAGAGCGTGTTTAGCAGAGAGAGAGAAGAGTGTGTTCAGCAGAGAGAGAGAGAGGAGTGTGTTCAGCAGAGAGAGAGAAGAGTGTGTTCAGCAGAGAGAGAGAGAGAGGAGTGTGTTCAGCAGAGACAGACTGAAGCGACCCCTGGAACACGATGGATGACTACAACCTTCCCTTCTGGATCTACCTGGCCGTGGTGACGGTGTTTGTGGGCGGGGCCATGAAGAAGATCCTGGCGTCCCACCTGAGCGCGGGGCCCACCCTGGTGGCCTGGCTGGGGGCCACGGTTCTGGTGGAGCGGCTGTGGGCGTTCTGCCTGCCGGCCGTGCTGCTGCTGGTTCTGCTGGTCGTCGTCTGCTGCGTCCGCTCCGGCTCCGGGACCGGCCCGCCGCCCGGCCCGCCCGCGGAGGGCAAGGCCGTCTTCATCACAGGTAAGGGGAGACTCCGCCTCCTTCCTCAGGTGCGCCGGACTCTGAGAGGCGAGCTGAGAGCAGAACGCGTGCAGGCGGCTCCCTGCTGGGAGTTCATGCCTAAGACGCTGCTTCACGTTTAGCTGCACAGACCTGCAAGGAGCCCAGAGCAATAAAAAGGTCAAAGGTCAGAAAAATGTTCAAGCTTGGCTTAGGAACTTGTTTGGTAAGTTTCCTGCAGGTTCCAAATAAAACCACAAACAGAGTTTTTCACTTTTTCTCTTCAAACAAAATCTCAGTTTGAATTCATGGAAAGCAGCTAGCAGCTAGCTAACCTGAGCTAGCTGGAGGGGTGTGTGTGTGTGTGTGTGTGTGTGTTCATTTAATGACTTTCATATTAAAAGTCATTAAGATCTGCAGTGTTTTTTCTGGTCTGATTTGTGTTTTTGTCCCACATTATCAGAGATCCAGTTGATAACAGGAAATGTGTGTGTGTGTGTGTGTGTGTTTGTTTGTAGTACCTTGTGGGGATCATTTTCCTGACACTACGTTGTGGGGACCCACTGCTCCTTATGGGACTGAATTCTGGTCCCCATAAGGGGAAACTTATTTAGGACTAAGGTGTGAATTGAGTTTTGGTTATGGTCAGGCTGTAGAAATGAATGGAAGTCAATGGAAAGTCCCCACAAAGATAGCCACGCAAACATGTGTGTTTCAGTGTGTGTGTCCGTGTGTTTGGGTGCGTGTGTCTGTGTTCTAGTACGTTTGTTTCCAATACCTTGTGGGGACCATTTTCCTGACATATACTACGTTGTGGGGACCCACTGCTCCTTGTGGGGTACTGAAGCCTGGTCCCCACAAGGGGAAACGCTGTTTTTGGGTCAGGGGTCAGATTTAGGACTAAGGTGTGAATTGAGTTTTGGTTAGAGTTAGGGTTAGGTATGTAATGGATAGGGATAGGGTTTAGGCTGTAGAAATGAATGGAAGTCAATAGAAAGTCCCCGCAAAGATAGCTGAGCAAACGTGTGTGTGTGTCTGTGTTTCAATGTGTGTCGGCGTGTGTTTCTTTAGTAATTCTCCGGCGGTGGAAACCTTCCCAAATGGCCTCTCCGCTCAGCTCTTTGAAAAGTAAAACAGGCGTTGCCACGGAGACCGGGAGCCGTCATGCGGCCTGCTGTTAGCGGCGTATAAGCTCCGCCTCTCACTGACGTCAGGGGAAACGCACCATGTGTCAGAGAAATGCTAAAATGATGCAAGCAAACCAGGCGACCTTTAACCTTCGGCCGGAGCTAGATAAGACGCCCCATTTCCGTCCGTGACCTTAACGTCACCAAGCAGCCGTCTGCACATAGCACACCTCCAAATGTCCTCCGAGACGCCGCCTTTGAAAGGTCAGAGGTAATAGGCGAGACGACCGGGCTCCGATCTAATCCATCGATTATCCATTCTACAAAGGCCAGATTAAAAACTGATCAGCTACCTGGGGAGGGTCAAAGGTCATGTCCAAACCATCTGGACTCCATCCACAGGAAAACTTCTCTTCAGCTGTCAACCTTCTAAGCAGGTTCAGAGGTCAAAGGTCAGAGAAACGACCAGAATCCTCAGAGCTCTGCCTCAGACTCTACAGCAGGGATCTCAAACTCCAGGCCTCGAGGGCCGCAGTCCTGCAGGTTTTAGATGAGCCACAGGTACAAACACTGGAATGAAATGGCTTCATTTCCTCCTCCTTGTGTGGATCAGGTCTCCAGAGCCTTAATGACCTCATTATTCTGTTCAGGTGGTGCAGCAGAGGCTCATCTAAAAGTTGCAGGACTGCGGCCCTCGAGGACTGGAGTTTGAGACCCCTGCTCTACAGGCTTCAGGTCAAAGGTCATACCACACCTACTCTCTCTAGAAACAAGATGGCCGCTGAACTGAAGAGTCCTCTGGACAGACAAGACAAGAGAGGAGACACTGGACTTGGATGGACAGAACCAGGATGGCAGACCAGATAGACGGGATAAAACATCTGGAGACTTGGCTGTCCCACAGGTCCACGAGTCTCTGTGGTCCACGACCCGCATCCTGCGTCCTCAGGTCCAGAGGACTCCACAGCGTCATGCGAACTCTCCCTGTGGTGGAGAAGAGCTACGGGACAGTAGCCGCCCTGGACTGGGATGCAGCGCCAACTCTGCAGGCAGGACACTCGGAGGAGACTCGGAGGAAAGTTGGAAGGGATTTTTAGGAGACTTGGAGACTCAAAAAGGAATGCAGCGGTTCGGACTCGGGTCAGCTGCCAGGTTCTGTTCATTGAGTCTTTATACCTTTGACAAGTCATTGACCACAGACTTGTATCAAAGTGCTTTATTCTAGTCTTTTTTTCCCTTGCCCAAGTCGTTTTTATTGCTTTCATTATTTAGCTTTTTATTTCTCCTGTTCTTGTTTTTCTTGGTTCTGCCTCATTTTCCTGGTTTTGGTTTGTTTTTTGCCGAGTCCTCTCCGTGTTTTATGACTTTTTATTTCTCCTCTTGCTATTTTTGCCTCTGACATTTCATGTTATTCTGTTCCCACACACGCCCCTCCTCCCCCTGCTGCTGCCGAGTTCATCAGAGTTCAGCTTTATGTGAAGACCAAGTCAATCGGTGGCGAAGAGTTCGCCTTGTTCTGTGCTTGGTGCTTGTCAGAGTGTTGAGCAACGCGCTGCGCTCCGAGTGGATTTCTGCTTATGGAGAGTTTTTCTCTCAGAAGAAGCAATGCTGACCTTTGCTGTCTGCAAAAAGGGAGGAAAACAACCCAGAGCTGCAGAAAGTTGCTTAATATTTGTGCAGAGACTCGTCTGGTTTCACCGCAGAAACACGTCAAAATGGTCCGATACCACAGAACTCTCTGCAGCACCACAGAACCAGCGTCTGGACATCATAGGAGACATGATGAAATGTTTGGGTAAACGCCAGCAGAGGCAGAACATCTGATGTTATTTATAAAGAAACAACAGAACCTGACGAGTCTCTGATCTCATTACAGACCTGAGAGCAGCAGGGGGCAGCGGTTCAGGCTCTGAAGGTTTTAATGAGACTCCAGTAATAAAGACCAAAGTATTTCAGATTTGTTATTGGGACACGACATGATCACGAGTCTCATGAAATATTTTCCCATCTTCTGGCTGTTACATAACCTGGAGACAGAGAACATCTTGGAGCATGCCCAGAGATCCACAAATTGCTCAACAGCTCTCTGATCCTCATTCCTGCTGTCTCCAGCCTGGCAACAGGCGGACCAACTGAGCCCAACAGAACCCCCCACAGGTGCCTCAGAGTCTAACGGGTCCAAACACAGCAGTTACAGGACCTACCAGAGCGCTCCACACTAATTCATCATTTAGTTGTAGTAAATCTCCAACATCTGTCCTTCCTCTTCCTCCAATCTTCGGACATCTTTCCAAATGTCACCAGAAAGATGTTTTTCTGCCTCTTCCTGCTCAGACGCTAGGCAACATCGTCTTTCTTCAAATTAGTGTTAGGAGCAGCAAGAAAAGTTTGCTTGTCTTATTGGGATCCAGTTAGAAGATCTTCTGGGTCACCAGTAAAACTTTCAATTCTCTCTGAAAGAACACCTTCAACTTCCAGAATAAAACATAAAGCACAGAAAATCAAGGAAGAACTTCAGATGGAAGTGGACACTTTTATTTCCTCCAGGTTGTGGAGAGCAGGCCAAGTCCCTCCAGGTCTCTCTGCTATCAACAGTCTTCTTCTTGTTGTTGAAATCAGAGATCTTCTCATGACCTTAAGGTGTGGCTCCCAGCTGCATGATCGACCTTCCCGACAGATTTATAAACTCTCTGGTCTCTTCTTTCACATCTTTGAAGCTTTAGCGGAGCCGTAGAACTCGAAGCATATTTCCACAAAACGTCTGCACCATCAGTCAAAGTGACACAGGTCTACTTTGACTGATTCTCATCTCTGCTGAAAAGAAATTACATCTTAAAATGAAGGAAACGTGAGATGAAAACTTTGTTTCAGATGTTCTTGGTAAAACGGATGGAGATCTTTCCTTATCAGGTCCAAATACAAACGCAAATACAAGAAACCTTTGTATGGAAAGTTCCCAACCAGCATAAGAGAACACTGCACCGCAGTAAAGCCTAATGTTCACGCTCTGACTCTTTGTAAGTACAATGTTTATTCATATCTATAAATACGGGTATGAAGACATAAGAGAGATTCCATGAATGATCAGGGGTTCCTGAAACAGTAACAATAAATCCTCGTGTCTTCAGGTGTATTGAATGAAGGCAGACCATCCAGAACCAGAGCTGGATGGCAGAAGGAGGAAGAAAATTAAAACAATTTGATAAAAATCCTTCAGAAATATGAGAAACGGCCAATTAGAACCTGATGAACCCGAGATTCACAAACCAGATCAGAGAATCTCCTCAACGTTTCTGAGAACAGCAAGTTTCATCTCCATGTTCTCCTGGAGCCAGCCGACCCGAAGTCAGAACCTGGTTCCTGTGGAACCTGGACCACGCGGAACCAAGCGGAACATGTGGATCATGTGAACTTTGCGGACTATGTGGAACCAAGCGGACCATGTGGATCATGTGGAACCAAGCGGACCATGTGGAACCAAGCGGACCATGTGGATCCAAGCGGACCATGTGGATCATGTGGAACCAAGCGGACCATGTGGATCCAAGCGGACCATGTGGATCATGTGGAACCAAGCGGACCAAGCGGACCATGTGGAACCAAGCGGACCATGTGGATCATGTGGAACCAAGCGGACCATGTGGAACCAAGCGGACCATGTGGATCCAAGCGGACCATGTGGAACCAAGCGGAGCATGTGGAACCAAGCGGACCATGTGGAACCAAGCGGAGCATGTGGAACCAAGCGGACCATGTGGATCCAAGCGGACCATGTGGAACCAAGTGGACCATGTGGAACCAAGCGGACCATGTGGAACCAAGCAGACCATGTGGATCCAAGCGGACCATGTGGAACCAAGTGGACCATGTGGAACCAAGTGGACCATGTGGGACCTGGATAATGCGGACCCTGGCAGCCTCAGTAATCGGAGCTGCAGATGTTGCTGCTGGCCTCCACTCACACACAGATGTGTGTTTCTAACCCTGTTCGTGTTTCTGTATCTGACAGCGTTTGTTTGTTTCTTCACCGTGGGGCCCCTTGGAGCCTTGGCCCCGTTGCATAACCACGTTGCCCCCCGCTCGGGATTGGATAGCATTAAAACATGTTCAGCTGTCCTCCTTTGTCTAAAACTGGACTCTTGACCCCACCTCACCCTGCAGACAGAGGGAAGCACTGAGGTCTCCTCCAATCAGATGCAAGCATTCACCATTTACTCTAAAACGCAAACATGAATTATGTAAGCTCAATTAAACAATTAGTTAACAATTGGTTAATAATTAGCTAATAGTTAGTTGGTGTGCCATGGGATTATTCCTGGGCTGAGAATAAAGCACCAGGCTCAGCATGACGCTGTGTTGCATTCATGCTGCGGCTCTGGAAACAAAACGGCTTTCTCCCCAGGGCAGCAAAGCCTGAGGGGAGCCTGTTGGTTTCACTTTGAATTGCTTTTCTGCTGCTTCTTAGTCCATCCAGTAAGTGTGCATGAGCGCCCCCCTGTGGTGAGCATATTGTAAGAACATGCTGTGTCTCTGGGAAGCTGCTGATGCTCCAGTTGGTGTCTGACTGAGCAGCAGTTAGTGTGAACTTTGATTCAATTTCTGTAAATTTAAATCTGCTCCACTGTGCAGCGGCTCGCCCCCTGGCTCTGGTCTGACTCCCCACACCTGCTTTCATCCCCCCCAGCTGTCAGACTGCGGCTCAGAATAACCCGGCAGGTGAAGCCGGCTGGCTCGGCCTGCAGCGGGGAGCCGAGCAGAGGATGGATTTCACTCCCACTCAGCGGCTCCTTTCTCAGGATACGATGCTGGACGTCCTCCAAGGACACGGCAGCAGCAGCGTGCCAACGCCTCGCCGCTCTCGCCAGCAGAGCCGCCGCACAAAGAGGCCCAAAGAGAACAGAAAGTTCTGCTGCAGACCAGGCTGTGGGAGAACTGGACAATGAAACGGGTCTGAAGACCAGAGAGGATGGACATCAGAAACCTGGAAGTCCATTTATCAGGTGTGGGCCCAACAGAACCAGCTGGTTCTGCCAGAATCATCAATTAAAACAATGAAAACGATGTCAATATGGATAATTTTCCTTTTTCTCCCAGCATGTTGAGTTTCTCCACCTCCAAGTCTTAAAGCAGCTGCAGGTTGAAAAAAATCAAATGCTTCTGATCGGTTTCCTCTGAATTCAGTTTATTTAGAGAAAACAAGACAGTTCAAAGAAATTCATATCATCAAAACATAAAACTGAACAAATGTCACTTTCTTTGCCTCTGCTAGTCAGAAGACTCAAACCTGAAGCTGATAGATTTACATCTGCACCAGATTCACAAAGCAAAAAGCCCCAAATGGAGGAAATTCATTTAGAACAATTTTAGCTTCAGATCTGGACGCTTTAGGGTCAGAGGTTACAATGTTTAGATTCTGAATTTCAAACTGTCACTATGTGATCATTTATGAGAAAATTTTATATGTATATTACATGTAATGTATGGATGGATGTGACTGTGTGTATAGATCAGTATGTATGAGTACAGGCTGTCGCTGTTTGTTCCCGCCACATAAATTTATGACAAATTAATAGTAGAAATCTGGCAGTGAAGCAAAATGATCCTCGTTTCTCAGCAGTCTGAGACAAACATCTCAAAACAAAGTTACTGAGCGGCTCAGTGGAGCTCCTTCAGGATCAGAAGATAAACCGACAGCAAACACTTCTGACCTGTGAACTCTGAACTTGGCCCTCTGTGCAGGTCTATGCAGAAAAGAAAACAGACGTACAGATTTGTGTTCAAGAAATAAAGAAGTCTGTAATCAGCTGTTTGTTTGGATTTTATAAACCTTTTAACGGCAAAGAAAACTGTTCCCCACCAGGAAGAGGAGGCACTCTGCCTGGACACAGCCGATGTGTTGAAGACTCTGAAAAGAGTCAACCCACGGAAGGCCCCAGGCCCCGACAACATACCTGGGCGGGTGTTCAGGGAATGCGCAGGTCAGCTGGCTGGTGTCCTAACAGACATTTTTAACACCTCACTGGACCAAGCCACAGTGCCAGCCTGTCTCAAAACTGCCTCCATCATTCCGGTGCCAAAGAAACCTCAAGTCACCTCTTTCAACGATTACCGGCCTGTGGCACTGACTCCCATCATGATGAAGTGCTTTGAAAGGCTGGTAAAAGAACACATCGTCTCCAGACTCCCCTCCACATTCGACCCGTTCCAGTTTGCCTACCGCCGAAACCGCTCCACTGAGGACGCCGTCTCCTCCACCCTACACCTGAGCCTGGCTCACCTGGAGGAGAAGAACACTCATGTGCGGATGTTGTTCCTGGACTTCAGCTCAGCGTTCAACACAATCATCCCACAGCATCTGGCAGGAAAACTGGGACACCTGGGCTTCAGCACCCCCCTGTGCAACTGGCTGCTAGACTTCCTCACCGACAGACCTCAGTCAGTCCGGATCGGACAACACACCTCCGATGTCATCACCCTCAGCACAGGCTCCCCTCAGGGCTGAGTCCTGAGCCCTCTGCTGTTCACTCTGATGACACACGACTGCGCCCCCAGGTTCGCCACCAACCACATCGTGAAGTTCGCGGACGACACAACGGTGGTGGGCCTCATCAGAGACGACAACGACCTGGACTACAGAGAGGAGGTGGAGCAGCTGGTGGACTGGTGCAGAGACAACAGCCTGATCCTGAACGTTGACAAGACGAAGGAGATGATCGTCGACTTCAGGAAGAACCGGCCCAGCCACGCTCCACTGCTCATCAACAGCTCGGCTGTGGAGATGGTCAGCAGCACTAAATTCCTGGGGGTGCACATCACAAACGACCTCACCTGGACTGGGAACACCACGTCTCTGGTCAAGAGGGCACAGAAACGCTTGTATTTCCTGCGGAGGATGAGAAGAGCACGCCTGCCCCCGCCCATCCTCAAGACGTTCTACAGAAGCACCATAGAGAGCATTCTGACCAGCTGCCTCTCTGTGTGGTGTGGAAGCTGCAGCGCCTCCGACTGGAAGAACGTGAGGAGAGTGGTGCGGACAGCAGAGAGGATCATCGGGGCCCCCCTTCCCTCCATTCAGGACATTTCATCCCAGCGCTGCGTGTCCCGAGGCCGAAACATCGTCAGTGACCCCTCACACCCCCACCATGGACTGTTCTCCCTGCTGCCCTCTGGAAAGAGGTTCTGCAGCATCCGGTGCAGGTCCACCAGGTTCTGAAACAGCTTTTTCCCACTTGCCATCAGACTGCTGAACTCTTAACTGGACTGCACTCAAAAACTGGTCTCCACTTTATACCTTGCACATGTACAGAGCTAAATAACTTCTATTTTACTGTCATTCCTGCACTTTATATTTTATATTCATATTTATATTCATATTTTATACTGTATTTTATTTTATTCTGGAGTAACCTCATAACATTGGAACCTCAAAACATTGTTCTGAGCCGTATGCAACCAAATTTCGTTCTGTATACACCCTGTTCATGCAAAATGACAATAAAGTCAGTCTAAGTCTAAGTCTAACAAAATGAATCACAGTTTAAAGAGATTAACAAAACTAGACCTTATTTGGGAAATATTTATCTTAGTTGTAAAAGCAATACAGTAATAACACTGTAGGTTATTTAATTTATATAAATTTTAATAAAATATTGTCACAGGAATGTCGCCATCTTGTTCACACTGCAATGCATTCTGGGTAAATGACGTGTAATGGCTCCTCCAGCTACAACAGTGATGAGTAACATTATTAAGCCTTTTTAATTTGAACCGGAGCGCATTGAAACCGATCAGAACTAGAAATAACAAGAGGTGATGAAGAGGAGGAGCAAACAGAGGAAGAGTTGGCTGTAGCAGCTGCTGCTGCCTTCAGGTTCATAATGAAACAATGAATGAGACTCACCTGGTCACTGTGTGGTCCGGTAAGAACTATAGCTCTGTCCGGTTCGGCAACAGCTGTTGCTGGTGGTGGTTTCACATTCAGTACTGTCTAGCTCTGTTAGCATTCCCAGCGGTAATAGCTGGGAATGCTAACGGACCAAACCGTTAGCATGCTAACGTCCCGCCCCCAGGTCCTTCGTTGTTGTTCCACTCCGGCTCTCGCACTGCGCTCTCCTTTCTTTCATGTGGGAAATTATCCAGATTCGCCTCAGATTTTTATTTTTTTATCACAGCCAATAGTAACACAGTGTGGCGTTATCTAAAATGACACCAGTCAAACGCAATATGATCAACAACTACTGGGGTAAAGTTAGCCTTCCTGTGTTTACTCTGTAGACTCCAGTACAGATTGGACCTGATGACGTCATCAACCCATCGGTGAAAAAATGGCGACCTCCATGGGTGACAAATACAACAAAAGATGTGCATTTTTGAAGTAATTATGAGTTCTGGCGTATCAAAAACAGCATTTTTTTAGGTAATAGGAAAATTAACAACATATTTAGGTCAACATGTTAAATAATCCTGGATCCTTTTAAAGTTTAGGAAAGTGAGACATAAAAATGGTGCAGAAACAATGTTTTTACACCTCAAGAGCTTAAATGGAATATAGTTACATCTTTTAAATTACATTAAATACTTTTACAAAAAGTATGAAATGTAATGATGGTTTGGCATGGAAGCAGGAAGCATCATTGGTTCCCAGTTTTCCCTCTGTGTCCCTGCAGGCTGCGACACCGGCTTTGGGAACGCTGCAGCGAAGCATCTGGACTCTCTCGGTCTGGACGTTTTTGCCACCGTTCTGGACCTGACGGGAGACGGAGCCAGAGCTCTGCGGAGAAGCTGCTCATCCCGCCTCACCCTGTTGCAGGTGGACATCACGCAGCCGCAGCAGGTGCAGCAGGCGCTGCTGGACACCAAGGCCAAGCTGGGCCTCCGAGGTGGGTTAGGGTGGAGGCACGTACGTACGCACACACAGCACCGTGAGCGAACACACAGTGGGATGCAGATATGAAGGAGTCAGGAAAACAAACCTTGCATGGATTGAAAGCAGCAAAGTTTGATGGGAGCCAAAGGACGGAGCTCTAGAGGACGGCGCTTTGAGGGACGGCACTCTGGGGGACGGCGCTTTGAGGGACGGTGCTCTGGGGGACGGAGTTTTGGGAGACGGAGTTTTGAGGAACAGAGTTTTGGGGGACAGAGCTCTGGGAGATGGAGTTTTGGGCAACGGCGCTTTGAGGGACGGAGCTCTGGAGGACGGCGCTTTGAGGGACGGTGCTCTGGGGGACGGAGTTTTGGGAGACGGAGTTTTGGGGGACGGAGTTTTGAGGTTGGCGCTTTGAGGGACGGAGCTCTGGGGGACGGAGTTTTGGGAAACGGAGTTTTGGGGGACGGAGTTTTGGGAGACGGAGTTTTGGGGGATGGAGTTTTGAGGTCGGCGCTTTGAGGGACGGAGCTCTGGGGGACGGAGTTTTGGGAAACGGAGTTTTGGGGGACGGAGTTTTGGGCGACGGCGCTTTGAGGGACGGAGCTCTGGAGGACAGCGCTTTGAGGGACGGTGCTCTGGGGGACGGAGTTTTGGGGGACGGAGTTTTGAGGTCGGCGCTTTGAGGGACGGCGCTTTGAGGGACGGCGCTTTGAGGGACGGCGCTTTGAGGGACAGAGCTCTGGGGGACGGAGTTTTGAGGTCGGCGCTTTGAGGGACGGAGCTCTGGGGAACGGAGCTCTGGGGGACGGAGTTTTGGGGGACGGAGTTTTGGGAGACGGAGTTTTGGGGGACGGAGTTTTGAGGGACGGAGCGATGGGGGACGGAGCGATGGGGGATCGTGGAAGAAGTCATGAGCTCCAGATGTTTGGCAGCAGCTGCCGGGACTGATGGACAAGAGGACTGGGACCAGAGGGACAAACATCCACTCAACAGGTCCAGATGATTTGGACCGTAAAAACTGGCCCAGATGGACCTGTAGGTCTCAGAGCCGCCAACTGTTTTGGACCGGTTCTGAGATAATCTGAATGAAGCTCTACAGCCGCATTCATTCCAATCCAAGTTTGACTTCCTCTGCTGGTTCTGCTGGTCCCTCCAGTCCAATGGACTGTTTGTGCCGCAGCCTTCTAGGAAACCCTGGAACAAGCAGCTGTTCTGGGACCAGTCCGAGAGTCGGCGGCTTCCACTGGGACGAAAAGCTGAGGGGGCGGTTTCGTGTTTCACCCGGGAGTCAGACTCTCTGTGATTGGCTCAGAGCTGCAGCTCCCACAGGCTTAGAGGGAGGCCTAACCCTCTAAGCTCTAAGGCCTAACCCTTAGAGCTCATAGAGTTGGCTGCTGCTCACAGTCATTCAGGGATACGCTGGCTGCTGTGTGTGTGTGTGTTGTAAGGAATGAAGGTAAAGGTCACAAACACACTCTCTCAGGGCTTCTATTTGTTCTTATGTTGTGGGGACATAAAGCTCTCTGTGGTGACTCTCCTCACTTCTGAGGACAAAGATCAGAAGTCTTCATCACATGAATCATTAAAGTTTAACGCAGCGGTTTGAGGTCTGGGCCAAGTTTCCAGGAAAAGTCAGGGATGTATCAGGATCTCCTGCGCTGAGTGAGTAAATGTTTATGGAACAATGAGCAGATTTGTTTAATCCTTTGGTTGCAGAAGTATTCAGAGGGTTTGTTGAGGCTGCAGACGCTGCTTTGCTTCCTCAAATGTCCCCGGGACATGTGTCCCAGAAAGAGAAGTCGAGGGATTGAAGAATGAAAGATGAGACGTCCTCGGTCAGGGTGGACACAACACATCTGGACAAATGAACCCGGCCTTGGGCAGATTGCTTTGTTTCCTCTTTAGATCCCAGCTTTGATCTCCAGACGCATTTTAAGCCAGAATTGTTCTGAGTTTTTATAAAGACAATAAAAACAAATTGTTGTTTTTATTGTCTTTATTCAGGTTTAACCTGATTTTGTTCAAACACCTCACACTGTCTCTCAGGCTGGTTTCCTTCTGATGGTCCGGTAGACCCAGTTCTAATGGAACCATAACTCCATCATCTGCTCCAAACCAACCTGTTCCCCTCCTGGCCTGTGGGGGCGCTGCACCAAGAACCACTGAAGGAAACGACACAAAAACCTCTGAAGACACTGAGAGCAACTTCCTTCTTCACCAGATGGAAACAAGATGGAGGCGTCAGATTTTAGCGGTTGGAGGATTTCTCTTTAGTCTTTGGCTAAAGACCAGGAGCCATGGGGCGTGCTGTGGTGGCGTAGTGGTTAGCGCCACCCATGTTTGGAGGCCTTGAGTCCTCGACGCGGCCATCGTGGGTTCGACTCCCAGACCCGCCGATATTTGCCGCATGTCTTCCCCCGTCTCCTTCCCCCTTTCCTGTCAGCCTACTGTCATATAAGGGACACTAGAACCACTGCTGCTAGCGCTAGGCTAACACGTTAGCTTTGGTTTTATTTACCCAGAATGCCTGTGCTGTAGTCCACTTCCTGCTTTAGGTCTCTGGTTCAGTTTGTATGTGAACGCCAAGCGGACCAAAGTTCACTTCAACTGAGGTTTGGAGGACCAGAGGTCAGAGGTCGATTAGCGTTCACACCAACTGGACAGGACTTTATAGCAAACCGACTGGAGTTGGACTAAAGTGGACTGGTGGGAACGATGCAGCCTAAGGCACGGTGGTGGAGGGCGTATGATCCGGGCTTGCTTTGCAGGTATTGAGTTGAAGATGCTGCGACAGACTGGCGACCTGTCCAGGGTGACTCCGCCTCTCACCCGGAACATTAGCTGGAGAGGCACCAGCAACCCTCCCAACCGCACTAGGGACAAGGGTGTACAGAAAGTGGATGGATGGATGGATGGATGGATGGATGGATGGATGGATGGATGGATGGATGGATGGATGGATGGATGGATGGATGGATGGATGGAGTTGAACATGAACTTCTTTGGAGGTCAAAGTTTCTGCCTCAAGCGGAAACTTTGAAATCATCTTTGTCTTGATAAATAAGCTGAGTTAAAAGAATAATCTGAGGTTCTGTTGAGCTGACTGGTTCCGGTTTCACATAATGGGAACCTTATGAAACAGGAAGTCACCTGGTCGCTCCCTCTGAGGCCTCTACAGGCCATTCTCAGACCTAAATACGGATCCCACAGCGACCGAAAACAAAGCCTGGGATTCTGGGTCATTGACCCCAGACGGGGCGAGCGAGGCTTGTTTACAGATGGGGAGAGAGACAGGCTGACTGTTGGTGACCCGACCGCGGTCTTATCTGCACGTAGCCACCCTGCAGATGTTACATAAACCCTCAGAGACCGTTGGTAGGTTTCTGCAGCTGACCCATAAACATGGAGCGGAGGGTCCATCACTGAGACCCTAAAGCTACAGAACCCGGTCCAGTCAGGACATCAGTTGGTTCTTTAGGTCAGAGCTGTCTGTGTTTTTCCACTTTCCTCCAACATCAAACATTAACATTCAGGAAGTTAAAGTCAAACCGGAACCGTTTAGACTCAGCCCACAGGCCTCAGCTCCCACTTGATGACTGTGTGTCTCTCTGTGTGTGTGTGTGTTTGTTTCTAATACCTTGTGGGGACCATTTTCCTGACACATACTACGTTGTGAGGACCCACTGCTCCTTATGGGGACTGAAGCCTGGTCTCCACACGGGGAAACGCCGTTTATGGGTCAGGCCTAAGATTTAGGACTTAGGTGTGAATTGAGTTTCGGTTAGGGTTAGGATAAAGGTAAGGTTTAGGCAGTAGAAATGAATGGAAGTCAATGGAATTTCCCACAAGATAGCCACACAAACATGTGTCTGTGTGTGTGTGTGCAGGTCTGTGGGGTTTGGTCAACAACGCAGGAGTGTGTGTGAACTTGGGAGACGCAGAGCTGTCCTTGATGTCCAACTTCAGAGGCTGCATGGAGGTCAACTTCTTCGGCACGGTGAGCGTAACCAAGAGCTTCCTGCCGCTGCTACGACAGGCCAAAGGTCGCATCGTCAACATCTCCAGCCCAGCCGGTGTGTAACACACACACAGTACATAACTCGAGGTGTTAACTGTGTGGCATGCATTTGTATTCAGAGCCCAGCAGTCGGTATGTTTTTGTAGAACAGGGGTGGGCAACTTCATGACTGGAGGGCCGGAGTCCTGCAACCTTTAGATGTGTTTCTACTTCAACACACCTGAGTCACATAACGAGGTCATTAGCCTGAGTCTGGAGAATCTGACTGCACTGAGGAGGAGATTCAGCTGTTTGAAGTGCAATGGACCAGGAAGACATGTATGTAAGAGTTGCAGAACACCGGCCCTGGAGGGCTGAGATTTCCCTCCCCGGTTGTAGAACCTAACACTGCTGTAAACTCATGAACTCCATCCTCCCGGACCCGCTGGGTCTCCATAATGCTGAAGGTTCTGGAGAACATCTGAGGCCAGAACCAGAACATCTGCACTCTGGTTCCTAGCTCCAACATCTGAAAGTTGGATTGGATTTAATTCAGGGGGATCAGGATTAAGGGGTTCGCCACATAACAGATATTTCTTAGTGAAAATGCTAAAAACTATCAATGCTTTTCTCTCCTGTTCAGTCACAACCAACTTTCTGTTGGTTCAGCATTTGGCTGCAAAGTGACAGAGAGTGAAAGAGTTCATGGGGTGTAAATACTTTGGCAGGACTCTGCACCGCTCCAGAATCAGCCACCTGCCAAAGCAAACAGACTGAGCCAATCCAACTCAAACTGTCTGGGAGCCAAAACTAATCAATCACAGATCTTCAGGCCAGATATTTTCCACCCTGGACAACAAGTTTAGCAAACTGTGTTTTTGTGACATTAACCCATTAAAGTCCAGCTCTGCGCTGACTCACTGGGGGCCGGCGGTGGGCAGAGCGGTCAGGACTGTGTGTGACATCAGAGTGACGCTCCGACCTCGTCTTCCAGGTGACCAGCCGTTCCCCTGCCTGGCGGCGTACGGAGCGTCCAAGGCGGCGCTGAACCTGTTCACTGAAACCCTGAGACATGAGCTGGTTCCCTGGGGGGTCAAAGTGAGCACCATCCTGCCGTCCTCATATAAGACAGGTAAGCCCCGCCCCAGACGTCGACCTGGCCTCACCTGCAAGGGGCAGCTGCAGATCTGATGTAGAGTTGGCACAGAAAGAGCAAAGCAGCTCCCCCTGCTGGCCATTGACCAGATCTACACTTGTAACTAGATGTTTTAAAATAAACATATCATGTAAACAAATTTAAATCGTTTGGCTCAAAACTCTCCACATTTATGAGAAAGGGTTTACCTCAGTCAGCTGGTCAGTCGGCTTCCCAGCTCAACACCAGTACAGATCAGTTTTTAGTAGCTGTGGACCCGTTCCGCTTCAGTACCGACCCGTTATTCCCAGCATCCATCAACACATCAGCACTACAGTGAGTCCTTCAAACACCAGGAGCAAAGTCACAATGAGTGACCATCCAAGTCAAGGAAAACATTTATTATTAAACTAATATTTTCTATTCACAGACAAAAGTAATAAACTAAACTAATACAAAATAAAGATGACCAGAAACGTTGCCTGCGGAGTCTGACATATCATAGTTAGTTATTGATCCCTAATAACCAGATTCTCATTATTGATCTCTGAAAAGATCTTCACTTTTTCCTGCTTGCTTTCTCATCCAATTTGACCTAAAAGAAGAAACATCCAGTTTGAAGTCAGACAGAACCTCTTGGTACACTGGACTCCTGTCTGGGTGGTTCTGAGAGGCCGGACTCTTCGCATTCCAGGGATCCCGTCTCAGAACAATAAATAAAAGCTGCTTGGTTTTCCAGTTAAGGAATTAATTAATTCGATCTGTCTCAGTTCTTATAAGCTCCAGGTCCAAAC